>NC_090248.1:68398058-68480558 GCF_037325665.1 Littorina saxatilis | reverse complement strand
GTGGTTTCGTTGTCTTCACGAATCTATCATTGGAAAGCAACACCGTTGGGACTTACCAGCTGATAAAAACCATGACTACGCCGTGCATAATTATTATTCAAACGCACTTTTACAACAGAAGTTTTTCAATGCGCGTGAAAGCAACGCTGGTAAGACACACCCATCCTGACTGGAGCAGACGACGCGTTCCAACCTCTTTCGATACAAACAAATTCAGTTTCTTTTTTCCGGAAAATAGTAGAAAATGTCGTTAAATATTCCGTACAAAGCGGTATTCAACAAAAGAATTTTGCATGCATATTTATGTGTGAAATTCAACACAAATTGTTTTCAGGGGCGGTATTTTTTAGCAATTGATGTGAGATGTTGATACGATTTATCAGTTCAGATGTCAAAAGGGAATTAATGTTGAAAACAGAGCATCCAGTAACTTGTGAAAGACAGGAAGCAAGAAATTCTCTTGGCAGAGTTTTGGATGTTAAACTTAAAGGAATCTAGCAAATATACATGATAACTAACCAAGTCTGGTGAAGTATCACAGACAGTGGGGAAAGAAATGATCTAGCTGATGGGAATTTGTACAGATTCATCTAGTTTTAGCATTGATTTAAGTAGTCCTAATGCTAATAGTACTCACCCCTCTGTTGCAGCTTCCAATCATTGTTGGAGTATTTTTTAACTCTTACTATGATGTGAAATTCAACCTGGTAGGCATTATTTATGCCTCCATAGGAGTCTTGGTCACGTCATTGTACCAAGTGGTAAGTGTCGATATATATACTAATAATGACATAGTTTAACTTTAATATTTAACTTTAAGATTTAACTATTATCCCCAATAGACTGCTTGACAAAAACGTTTATTTTTTCGCCATTTTAAACAAATTCGCCACCAAACCGTTTTCCTGATCATAAATCATTATGCTAATTTTCGTTGTTAACTTTATTTCATGTGAAGTCTACGCATTTCTTCTTTCAATAGACGAGTCCCTGGTTTTATGAGTACAATTAAGTCAATTGTGTGTGAAATATTCCATCTGGGGCGGGGATATAGCTCAGTTGGTAGCGCGCTGGATTTGTATTCAGTTAGCCGCTGTCAGCGTGAGTTCAATCCCAGGTTCGGCGGAAATTTATTTCACAGAGTTAACTTTGTGTGCAGACTCTCTTCGGTGTCCGAACCTCCCCCCGTGTACACTACATTGGGTGTGCACGTTAAAGATCCCACGATTGACAAAAGGGTCTTTCCTGGCAAAATTGCTTAGGCACAGTTAATAATTGTCTACCTATACCCGTGTGACTTGGAATAATAGGCCGTGAAAGGTAAATATGCGCCGAAATGGCTGCAATCTACTGGCCGTATAAAATTTCATCTCACACGGCATCACTGCAGAGCGCTTAGAACTGTACCCACGGAATATATGCGCGATATAAGACTCATTGATTGATTGATAGACCATGGACTATGATGGAGGATACATGTACTAGACATTTAGCCTACAGTGGAACCCCCAATTTAAGACTCCCTCTTTTTTAAGACCTTGTTTTCTCAGACTTTCTGTTCATAACCTCTGTAAAAGTACCCCCAATTTAAGACTCCCTCCTTTTTAAGACCTTGTTTTCTCAGACTTTCTGTTCATAACCTCTGTAAAAGTAACCCCATTTTAAGACTCCCTCCTTTTTAAGACCTGATTTTCTCAGATTTTTAGAGGTCTTGAAAGGGGGGTTCCACTGTATTACTAAAAAAAACAACGAATGTATTAAGTCATAACTCATAGATCAATCTATGTTATACTTGTGCAATACAGTGGAACCTTCATTTTAAGACTCCCTCCCTTTTAAGACCCTGTATTTTCAAACTTTCTGTTGATAACCTCTGTAAATTTACCCCCATTTGAAGACTCCCTCCTTTTAAAGACCTGATTTTTCTCAGATATTGGGAGGTGTTAAAAGACAGGTTCCACTGTGTCCCCTCCTCTCGCATGTTCTCATGTATGCAGATGCACACAGGCATGCACACTCATGAAAGTTCCCACATTGCACAGAATGCACAGAATGCAATGTGGGAACTTTCAGTTCATGAGTGTGCATGCTAGTGATATATATGCAATGTGGGAACTTTCAGTTCATGAGTGTGCATGCTAGTGATATATATGCAATGTGGGAACTTTCAGTTCATGAGTGTGCATGCTAGTGATATATATGCAATGTGGGAACTTTCAGTTCATGAGTGTGCATGCTAGTGATATATATGCAATGTGGGAACTTTCAGTTCATGAGTGTGCATGCTAGTGATATATATGCAATGTGGGAACTTTCAGTTCATGAGTGTGCATGCTAGTGATATATATGCAATGTGGGAACTTTCAGTTCACGAGTGTGCATGCTAGTGATATATGCAATGTGGGAACTTTCAGTTCATGAGTGTGCATGCTTGTGTGCATCTGCATACATGAGAACATGAGAGAGGAGGGGATATACAATGGAACTTGGAAGTGAACCAAGTATCATTTTTGGTATCATGTGTTCAAGTGAAAGGATGCTCTTTTTCCGTGTGACAGCCTGGACAAATGTTATGGCAAGCACAATTGTTTACACGGGTGGAAATGCTATTGTTTAAGTGTGCATGTCTGTACCTCTTCTTCTGCATTCATGTGCTGAAACTCCCATGTACACTCATGCTTTTTGCACGAGTGGGTTTTAACGTGTATGACCGTTTATACGTCTGTATAAAAAAAACAAGAAAGGTAAGTTGTTGTAACGTTTGTTATTGAACATTTGTGATTGTAACATATTGTTTTGTCAATAAGTTGAATAACAAACGTTCCAAACAACTTACCTTTCTTGTTTTTTTATTCTGAATTTTGGAACGTTGGCAGTCTCTTTGTTTTTGAATTTTTTCAGCATGTCTGTATAAAATTGTATGTGTGTGTGTGTTCTGTATAAAATTTTATGTGTGTGTTCTGTATAAAATTGTACGTGTGTGTTCTGTATAAAATTGTATGTGTGTGTTCTCAGCTTGTGGGGGAGAAACAACAGGAGCTGCAGGTGAACTCGATGCAACTGCTGTACTACCAGGCGCCTCTATCCGCCCTGCTTCTCATCTTCGTCATTCCGTTCTTCGAGCCGCTGGACGCGTACCACGGAGTGCTGTACAACTGGCCCTTTGAGACCTTGGTGAGAGTGGCCGTGAGTGTTTTCTTCTTTACACTTCACACTGTAGTCTGTACATTTCGGGTTTTTGAGGTGGGGGGGAAGGGTGTCGTTCCCTTCTTGGAGACGCTGGACGTATATCACAGGGTTCTCTTGGGTCTCTTGCGGCAGGTTTGGGTCATTGGGTCATTACCTTCTTTGAGCCATTGGATGTGTACCAATTATTTTGTGTGTGTAAACTGGCCCTTTAAGACCCTGGTGAGAGTTTTCTTCATTGGACCTCAGACTTTAGTCTGTGGGTTTAGTGTGTGAGTTTTCTTCATTGGACTTCAGACTTTAGTCTGTAGATTTAGTGTGAGAGTTTTCTTCATTGGACTTCAGACTTTAGTCTGTAGATTTAGTGTGAGAGTTTTCTTCATTGGACCTCAGACTTTAGTCTCTAGAGTTAGTGTGTGAGAAATGGGGTCTGGGGAATGGTGTGTGTTACTGCTTTTTTGTGTGAGTGTATACCTGTGTACGTGTGTATGTGTGTGAAAGACTTGTGAAACTGTCTGCCAGTGCCAGAAAAACCCATCTTGGGCAAATCCAAACATTTACTCATGAAAGAGGAGGTTATGAAGCTTAGTGGAGGAGAGGCGGGGTAGAGAGTGGGCCTGGCTTGTGCAACTCTCTGTGTGTGTATGTTTATGTGCGTACAGTACTTGTTTTTGTTGTCATGGTATTTGTTCATCAATGTTATCAAGTCTTGATAATTTACATTTAATGCAATTTTCAGTCATATGTCATGAGAACATTTTGGCAGATCTGCCAAAAAAGTGGAAAGTTTTCGGTGATTGAAAACAAGGTTTGGGATTTTGCCCACTGCCGACACCAAACCACATCTTTGAAGAAAATAATCATATGAGCGATTTTTTTCTCTCCAGCTGATGGTGTTCCTGTCAGGAGTCGTTGCATTCATGGTCAACCTCTCCATATTCTGGATTATTGGCAACACCTCGCCTGTCACGTATCCTTTTGTCAACAAAAAAGCCACAACATTATTCTGTGCTCACGTTGCTTTAAAGTAACGCTTACAAAACGCATGACATTACAACGCAATAACATGTAAGTTACAGCACCCAATGTACTAACAAAAAAAGAAGTAAAATTCCAACACAAAAACATTCAAGTACTACGCATCTTAACAGTGTGTAAGGATATGAATTACTTGTGTATTGTTGTGTAGTGTTTTGACATATATATTTGAGATCAGGAGGTACTATACAGTGGAACCTCCCTTTAGAGATGTCCAAAAAATCTAAGAAAATCAGGTCTTAAAAAGGACGGTGTCTTAAAATGGGGGTAAATTGACAGAGGTCATGAACGGAAACCTGAGTAAAACAGGTGTTGAAGAGGAAGGGAGTGTTAGATTGGGGGATCTCAACATGGGGTAAATTGACAGAGGTCATGAACGGAAACCTGAGTAAAAGAGGTGTTGAAGAGGAAGGGAGTGTTAGATTGGGGGATCTCAAAATGGGGGTAAATTGACAGAGGTCATGAACGGAAACCTGAGTAAAAGAGGTGTTGAAGAGGAAGGGAGTGTTAGATTGGGGGATCTCAACATGGGGTTCCACCGTACCTCTGATTTTACGTGACCTGGAACACTGTTTTGTTCAACTTTGACTGTTAAATTGTTAATTGTTAATTCCTTGACCTTTGACCAGCTACAACATGGTGGGTCACCTCAAGTTCTGTCTGACGCTGCTGGGCGGCTACTTTCTATTCAGCGACCATCTCCAGCCACTGCAAGTCTTCGGCATTGTCACCACACTCACCGGTATGCAAATATTTGTGTTTGTTTGATTAATTACTGATGATCAATTCTGAGGGGTTGTATCACTGCTAGCAAAACGAAACAGACAGACTGCTAATGTACCACAATCAACTACCAAAAAGCAAGAAATGGTAGTTGTTTGAACACGTAATGATATTATGAGGCCGGGTAGCTCAGTTGGTAGAGCACTGGATTGTCATTTTAAGGTCGCAGGTTCCAATCCCGGTAGGGACGGACATGGGTCAACTTTTTGTGCAGACTCAGAAACGGTATCCATGCCACAACAGTGGCATGTAAAAGGCCTTGGTCATTCTGTCATAAGTGCAGGTGGCTAATTACACCTAAAAACACATACACCTGGGTAGTGCAACTCTGTTGCTGCTAGCTTTCCACTGGGAGGAAGCGACCCAAAGTTCCCAGCATTGGGATGATAGAGTAATGAAATGAAGAAGAAAATAAACAATCAACACAAATATGAGAAATCTTTAGAAATACATTAGACTCTCCAGTAAATTAACTTAATCAATTTGATTTGTTTAACAAATGTTTAGTCACAGAAGCCGGATCATCACCCCCAAAAATGAGGGTAATGTGTGAAAGACGGCTCATAAACATGTGTTTTGACAATATACGTTTTCGTTTTTATGTTTGTCAAGGTGCTGTGAAGATGTAGGAATAAAATCTTATAAGGAAGGGGTGTTGGCTACACAAAATGGAAGCTGGACATTTTCTGTGTAACACACTACATTTATTCCTGTTTGATGATCGAATTACAGTTCTCCAGTTGTTCGAAACTTCAAAGGCAACCTTAATTATATAATCTCTTTTTAAAATAAAAGAGGTCAGGTGCCTTACTAGACACATCTTTTCTGTTGACAGGAATCCTGACCTACACACATTTCAAAATGCAGGATGGTTCCTTATTAAACACATATTTTCTGTTGACAGGAATCCTGACCTACACACATTTCAAAATGCAGGAGGTGAGGCAGAAGCAACTGCCAACAGTACAGGTTGTCAAGAGCTGAGCGTTCACCTTCCTACCATGCGTTGTCACCACCAGTTTTGTCTGTAGATAATTGTTATTCCAATTTCATGTACGTACTTTTCGGACTATAAGGCGTAACTTTGTTCCTCAACTTGAACCCCTGCTAGCTATTGACCGATATATCACCTTATGTATGGCTAAAGAAAAGTACACATGTACCCACATCCCTATACAAAAAAACACAACACTCCCTCTCTTGTGATAATGCATGTTTCTGCTATGACCACCCTGGCCGAGTTTCCTCTCGACATCAATAGAGAAAACTCGGTCATTGACCCGGGTAAGAAGGTCAGTGTCTGTAAACTGGGGCAGGAAGAGTTTCCTCTCAGACATCAAAGGAGACCTCTCATAGATAGAACTCGGTCATTGACCCCGGGGAAGAAGGTCAGTGTCTGTAAACTTAGGCAGGCAGCTGGCAAGTATAAATGACCCAAGGTCTCAAGGTCAACCAGCTACTACAATGCACCTGCCTTTGATCTCACTGCACATACAGAGCAAAAATGTTTTCACTCTGTATTCTTCTTTTGATGTGCAGCCAATAGGAAGCGCCCAATGTGATTTTTTTTTCTCAGTTTTATTTTAAAAGTGGGGGTTGTGCCCAATATAACAAACCGCCTTATAGTCCCGAAAATGTGGTACAACAATTTGTGCTAGGACAAAAGAGAAGATTGTTTTCTCATAAGTATGATTCTTGATTCTCACAGAATCTTGTCAATCTATGATGCAAACCAAGTCTAAAATGCAGAAATCACAATAAATTTGTCAGCAAAAAAACCAACAGTCCAGTGAAACATCAACTGATATGTACGACCACTTGCCGATTTCATTTCCCTTATTTTTAAATTTGTAATTGTAAAATACAAAACAAATTGAATATAGGTTACACACTCCGAGTTCTAAATATCTTGCATATTTTCTCTAGGGTTGATTTTCAGTATTACCAAGCCTCTGGCGAGGACGAGGTGTGTAAGCTTTTTCCCTTTACTTTGACGTTTTCATTACAAAACACCACTTTTTGACACAAACTCTGTGAGTGCCTGTTTGCTTGTTTCCAAAACCTTCCGCGACCGCAAATCGTGTCATCAAATTCATGTGCGAAACGAGTCCCTTTTGTCTTTTTGGTAAACGCGCCATAAAACGTCTGCTTTTGTATTCAGTCATCTATACTGCTTAAGAAAACGAATAACAGTTATTTCTAGAGTGTCGAAATAAAATTGGAAGTATTATTTTGCATTGTTGGCTTCTGGCTTTCGTCCTACCCCATCATGTTTCTGAGATTGCGCAGTTCAATGCATATGATACTGTGCAGTTCAATGCATATGATACTGTGCCGTTCAATGCATATGATACTGTGCCGTTCAATGCATATGATACTGTGCAGTTCAATGCATATGATACTGTGCAGTTCAATGCATATGATACTGTGCCGTTCAATACATATGATACTGTGCAGTTCAATACATATGATACTGTGCAGTTCAATGCATATGATACTGTGCAGTTCAATGCATATGATACTGTGCCGTTCAATACATATGATACTGTGCCGTTCAATACATATGATACTGTGCCGTTCAATGCATATGATACTGTGCCGTTCAATGCATATGATACTGTGCAGTTCAATGCATATGATACTGTGCCGTTCAATGCATATGATACTGTGCCGTTCAATGCATATGATACTGTGCCGTTCAATGCATATGATACTGTGCAGTTCAATGCATATGATACTGTGCAGTTCAATGCATATGATACTGTGCCGTTCAATGCATATGATACTGTGCCGTTCAATGCATATGATACTGTGCCGTTCAATGCATATGATACTGTGCCGTTCAATGCATATGATACTGTGCAGTTCAATGCATATGATACTGTGCCGTTCAATGCATATGATACTGTGCAGTTCAATGCATATGATACTGTGCAGTTCAATGCATATGATACTGTGGCGTTCAATGCATATGATACTGTGCCGTTCAATGCATATGATACTGTGCCGTTCAATGCATATGATACTGTGCAGTTCAATGCATATGATACTGTGCAGTTCAATGCATATGATACTGTGCAGCTACCGGCCGGTTTCTGTTGGTTGTCAGAGGCATTCGCTAAAAAGACTGCGTGTGTGACTTTCAAGCGAAGAGGATGATTGCTGAATTTGTGCTTATTCGAGCTGTTGTGCTTCAGTGTTCAAATTTGGATTACTTACTTCTTCAATCGTCATTTAGGTGAGCCTTACTTTGATGTCTGTTGTTCAGTCTTAGGCCAGTAAGTTATCTGTACTGTACTGCAGTAGTTTTATTCTGCTGGTCTATTCAATGTAGGTCAAAACTTGTAAATCTATCTGCCTGCATGACCTGAACCTAGACACCGTTGTTTACTTTAGAATTGAAAAATAACACACGCAAGATCCGACCTTCTTCGCCACCTTTTATTTTAACCGTATCTCCAACTTTGTAAGTGGCAATTTCCATGTTGTTGGTCAACTTGATCAGTAGCCGATGATTCTGTAGCAAATGACAGATCTGCAGCAGACGACAGATCTGCAGCAGACGACAGATATTGGACTGCCTTGTTCTGTTGAACCAGATTTAGCAATCAATGTTCTTCTTCTTCTTCTTCGCTCATGGGCTGAAATTCCCACGTTCACTCACAAATTTGCACGAGTGGGTTTTTACGTGTATGACCGTTTTTACCCCACCACTCAGGCAGCCATACGCCGCTTTCGGGGGAATCATGTTTGTAGATCGTTAGCCAAACGTGAGTTCGACTTTTATACCGCAGAATATCTCAATCGTTTTGCTGAAGAAAGTAGTCCCGGAGTCAACGATAAATATGCAGATGACCTCTATAAATTATTCAATTGTACTCTGAGATCAAAGACAATGACCAATGACAGGTGAGATCGAGACTCGGTGATGATGGATTATCCATATGGTAACCATAGATTATCCAGAATAATCACCTCCTCAGCTAACAGACAAAGAGGCAGGTCACAATTGTTATTCGACGCTTATGTACATTTATTTGAGCTAGGATTTGAATCAAAACAGTTGATATGGCTTATGAACATGGTGTGATTTTATTTGCTACACACACAAATGTACTTCATTGAATTTTGTTTCTGTATTTATTTCTGGTTTTCATTTTTGAAGTTTATGGCGACTCTAATGGGCTTTCATGGCTTTCACAATGTAAGGATTAAGTGGTACATTCTGATGAGAGAAGGTTGGGTTTGCAAAAAATGATATTTAGTTTCGAGTGATCATGGGTGATAAGGATTTGGTTTTTGTTTATGAACTATGTCTAGCTTCTTCTTAGTTTTTGTTAATGAACTATGTCTAGCTCTTAGTTTTTGTTTATGAACTATGTCTAGCTCTTAGTTTTTGTTTATGAACTATGTCTAGCTCTTAGTTTTTGTTTATGAACTATGTCTAGCTTCTTCTTAGTTTTTGTTAATGAACTATGTCTAGCTTCTTTTTAGTTTTTGTTTATGAACTATGTCTAGCTCTTAGTTTGTGTTTATGAACTATGTCTAGCTTCTTCTTAGTTTTTCTGGTATATGTACTTCTCTGTTCTTAATTTTGAGTTTCCTAACTTTTTTGTGAAAACATCAAGTATATGGTTTTTATAATGCAAAGGTACCTGTGATGCGACCCGATTGGCTGACGACTGGGCTGCGGTGAGAGTGCCTGCGAGTTTCAGTGAATGTACATATACTCTATATCTGTGTGAGCGAATGTGTTTGGTGTGTCACTGTGGCATAGATAGCTCTTTTAAACTGCAAGTGAAATGTAACAAGGCCTATGTGCTGTACACAACTGCTTTTAAGCTCTCTCTGTACAAATCTCAATCACCTTTTTTAACCTTTGATTTTTGGCTCACGTAAGTGTAGCCTATGCGATGGTAAACTTTGTCTGTCTGTGCGTGCGTGCGTATGTATGTGTGTATGTCTGTGGTAGAAACTTTAACATTTTTGGCTAAACACCGAAATACTCATTTCACGTGGTTAATTTTCAAGCACCATCTTCAAATTATTGAAGCAATGATCAACATTGTGTCGGCATGTGTGTAGTTAAAGCGTGTATCCAAAGAAAACGGGTGGTGGGGTTTTTTGAAGGGGTACAAGCAGTTGACTGGTTTGTGTCGTGTTTGGCATGCAGACGGCAGGTCAGGTGTCAAGATCAGGTCAGGGGTCGCGCGAAGGATTGTGGTCCAGTTCTCACCTCGCCGATTCGCCGGGGAAGACGATTTCATGTTGTTCGGTTTCTAAGCTCCAGAAAAGTAAATAAAGAAGATACCAAAGGGAGATTTCCTACAATTTGATCTGCACAGCGTGTTTCCAATGTCCACGCGAGGAAGAGCTGTCGAAAGCGCGGCAGTCAGTGTCGATCTTGCAGCCGTATCCCGGTAAGTTCAGAGACAGATCCAGTGTCTCCCACTCTGATAACGTGTCACCTACTGTTAATCCGTTTTGTTTTAATTTCTTTTTATTTCAGCAGACACGGATGTCAAACACAGTGCTAGGCAGTCACCTCTAGTGAAATGAGTTGATCTAAAGTGCCTGTAATGTTTGGATGTCTTTGCTCGTGGTTCGATTTATGTGAATTTCAAGACTTGCAGTAGAGTCTCAAGTTAAGTTTACTCTGCCCGAAAAAAACTGTCCACCATTTACTTGAACATGCAGATATAAGGAAACGGAATGAATCTGTTCTCAAAGTCAAAATGATCACGATTTTTTCCTCAGATTCAAAACATGCACTGTCATGGTTTTGTCTGTACAATTTAGTAAGTCTTAAGTACTTTGCAACAACTTCCTTGAACGTGAAAGACAGTTTTTGAATGCTAGATCTGTATCGCGTTTCATTCCAGACTCGATCCTCTCTTTGATTGTAGATCTACTGTTTGCTGTTTACGCACTATCATATGATTCGCTATGTAACGTTTGGTAAGCTTACCTTGCAACAGCTTTCTTGTCTTTGTTGGCATTTCTGGCTGTGTTGACCGTCAGAATTATTTTAAGAACCAGGCTGCTGCAGTCGACATGTTTCGCATATTGTAGGGTTACCATGCTGCATAGGTAAAGTGGCTTGTATAACCTGACTATTCTGTTTCAAAACACTGTTTATATTTGTGTAGGTTGTAGTCATTTGCCATTTGTTTCAGAAAGGAGGTTAACCTACAACAAGATCGACGCTATGTCAGATATATGCCTCAGCCACATGAAGACTTCCGAATTTAGATCTACTCGGCATGGTGACAAGTCTTGATGAAAAGTATAGGACTGAGGACAGCAGTGGAAAAAGTGCCCACATGGCAGGTACCTAACCTATTACCCTTGTCATTTTATCTGTTTGCCTTCTTTTGAAAATTATACATGGAGTTGATATGATGCGTTAGTTTTAACTGTGTGTGTGTGTGCGTGTGTGTGTGTGTTTGTGTGTGTGTGTTTGTGTGTGTGTGTTACGGAGTGAGTGAGTTTGTGTTATGTTACTGTTTGTTGATTTCTTACGGGAGCCTTGAAGGCTTCGCCTCTTGTATAAAGTGGCTCTGAAATTTTATCACTTTTTATAAAGTACCATTTTGGAAAATAAACGTATACTTTTAAAATCCTATTCCCAATGCCTTTGGAGACAACGGGTGCCAAACCCAAATATATTAAATCACACTATCTAGAAGAAGAATTTATTCCTCTTAATAAACTTTTATCATCACTACTCCTGCCCACCCCGTCATCCTCCCCTCTTTTCTCACCTTTACCAGCCGCTTAGCGCATCGCCAACTCATGTCCCTAATAGAAACAGTTTCTGTGAGGACGTAAACTCCCCCCTTTAGTTTCGCTGTAAAAGCCTGGACATCTCTGATGTTAATTAATTGTGTCACTGATTGTTTATACCGAAAGGATGATGCCTTTCAAAATAACATTTGATTGTGTGAAATCTTTTTGGTTTAAGCATATTTTTCATCTAAACTGCAGGCTGTATGTAATGCCAGGGACAAAGACTGCACAACAGAATACATTTGTATGGTAATTGATTTTGTTTTCATGTAAGCAACTATTCCCTGAGCGACGGGCGCAGTGGCGTGGTGGTAAGACGTCGGCCTCCTAATCGGGAGGTCGTGAGTTCGAATCCCGGTCGCTGCCGCCTGGTGGGTTAAGAGTGGAGATTTTTCCGATCTCCCAGGTCAACTTATGTGCAGACCTGCTAGTGACTTAACCCCCTTCGTGTGTACACGCAAGCACAAGACCAAGTGCGCACGGAAAAGATCCTGTAATCCATGTCGGAGTTCGGTGGGTTATGGAAACACGAACATACCCAGCATGCCTACCCAACGAAAGCTCATAGTATAGTGTGAGAAACCCAAATGGGCAAACAAGCTCACACGTCACCAGAATTTCTGGAACACTGAAGAAGAAGATTCCCTAAGCTTGTTCAAATATGTTACTGTTTTTGTGTGTGTTTAATTTGTCTTTTACCCCCCGCGGGTTAGGGGGAAGAATTTACCCAATGCTCCCCAGCATGTCGTAAGAGGCGACTAACGGATTCTGTTTCTCTTTTTACCCTTGTTAAATGTTTCTTGTATAGAATATAGTCAAGTCAAGTCAAGTCAAGTTTTATTCCGATAAAACCCCGTGAGGGTACATGGAAAATTAAAAAACACAATAAAAACACATTTCATTCAACACCAAATAAAAGGAACTAAAACAAAAAGAAATCAGACTATGTACAGAAAAGGGAGTTGAGGGGTGAGGGAGAGCAAAAACAATACAAGAAACAATTCAACAATAATAATAATAAATAATGATAATAATAATAATAATAATAATAATAATAATAATAAAACACACAAAGTAATTACATACATTTCTTTACTATGGGAAATGGGGGGAAGGGGGAGGGGGGGGGGGGGGGTGATGGGTGAGTTAACATAAGGACAAAAATACTATTACAAACAACACAAAACAGATAACGGAGTATAAAGCTAAAAGAGAATTAAATTTTACTCGCTTCTCAAACAGTCCATGACAAGTGTCATGAACTTTGCGAGTTTTAGCAATAAACTCTTTTTTGTAGTGGAAAAAAGCTCTCTGAATTTAACTGAATTGGGGCGGGCATAATAATAGCACCGTAACAACTGTTTTCTATAATTGGTAAAAAAAGGACATACAAAAATATAATGGAACTCGTCCCCAAGGTCACCTGATGAACATTTGTGACAGATTCTGTCTTGTCTGGGAATACTAAGAGTCCTACCTTTTTGTATAGGCAATTTATGATTCAGTGTTCTAAATTTTAAAACAGCGTTTGCTAAATTAACCGGCAGGATGGACAAGTACTTTTCAAACTCAAAATTCTCTTTATACATTCTATAATTATAATAAAACTCATTGTTATTTATTTCTGAATGCCAGGTTTGGACAAATGTTTGTAAAGATTTTAGTCAAGCAGTATGTAAGAAATGTTAAGTCCTTTGTACTGGAAACTTGCATTCTCCCAGTAAGGTAATACATTGTACAACGTTGCAAGCCCCTGGAGCAAATTTTTGATTAGTGCTTTTGTGAACAAGAAACAATTGACAAGTGGCTCTATCCCATCTCCCCCCTTTCCCCGTCGCGATATAACCTTCGTGGTTAAAAACGACGTTAAACACCAAATAAAGAAAGACAGAATTTGTCTTTTCTTTTTTTTTTATGCTTTTGTATGAGAATCGATTTTGTTTGAATGCAACTCTTCACTAACAAAGTTCAAACATGGTTGACATTCTGACTGCTGTTGCATCTATTGGACAATGTATTATGCATTATTACTTTTGGTGTACTTGAGAGAGGGAATTCTATCCCATGAAAAGACCGGCACGGTTGGCCTAGTGGTAAGGCGTCCGCCCCGTGATCGAGAGGTCGTGGGTTCGAACCCCGGCCGGGTCATACCTAAGACTTTAAAATTGGCAATCTAGTGGCTGCACCGCCTGGCGTCTAGGATTATGGGGTTAGTGCTAGGACTGGTTGGTCCGCGGGTGTCAGACTGAATAATGTGACTGCATGGGTGAGACACGAAGCCTGTGCTGCGACTTCTGTCTTGTGTGTGGCGCACATTATTTGTCAAAGCAGCACCGCCCTGATATGGCCCTTCGTGGTCGGCTGGGCGTTAAACAAACAAACAAATCCCATGAAAATGTGGGGGCCAGTGATGCTGATGATGATTTGGTACTTTGTGATCTTTAAACACGATCAACACTGTTTTTGTGCGTGGGTGCGTGTGTGTGCATGCTTGTGTATGTATGCAGAGAACAAGGTGTTTGTGAAATAAAGTAATTGTGCCAAAAAACTGCAATGGGGTACAAGATGAAAATGCATATTTTGAATGCTCTCATTACATGTGGAAGGAGGCTCTCATTACATGTGGAAGGATGCTCTCATTACATGTGGAAGGAGGCTCTCATTACATGTGGAAGGATGCTCTCATTACATGTGGAAGCCTGGACGGATTTGAGGTACTGTGGCTTCTGTTGTTTACGTCCAACAGAAAAGAATAAAGAGCATACTGCACAGTGCAGTTTCATGTTGGCATCTTCGCATTTAAAAGAAAGAAAGAGCATGTACTCCACTCCTGACCAAAACTACCCCCCCCCCACCCCCACCCCCCCCCCCCCCCCCCCCCGATGGGTACACTGCACCCAAGTTGTCGGTGACTGTCATCACGCCTTTGCGGCTGTGACCTTTGTACCAAGAGCCGGACTGCTCTGTTATCGATTTTGTTGTGGTGAAAATTTGACGTACATTGCAGGTATGACCTTCTGTTGGGACCGAAAATGAGTGTCCGCGTCCACGTTTTACCGGTGTCCGTTTAAGGGGGGGGCAAATATAGAAGGAAAACACTCCGTGCCGAGCAAATGTGTCCGTACATGTCAGGTGGCCGTACATTGCAGGGACTGCTGTACATGTCAGGTGGCCGTACATTGCAGGGACTGCTGCACATGTCAGGGGGCCGTACATTGCAGGGACTGCTGTACATGTCAGGGGGCCGTACATTGCAGGGACTGCTGCACATGATTTCCATGGGAAGGAGTACAGTGGAACCCCCTTGATAAGTCCTCCACAAGTCTGAGAAAATCAGGTCTTAAAAAGGAGGGAGTCTTAAAATGGGGGGGGGGGGGGGTTCCATTGTATATGTTTAACTTGTCGGCTTTCTGCTTTTGTATTCCAACCATTCCACTTCTGTGATTAATTTTCCAACATTTCAAGCGCAGTTGAATGAATTTTGGCAGCCGCCCAGCAAACTTCAATGATATAAAATGTCCTCCTTGAATACATTTGAATGTTTTGTAAAGAGAGCAATGACCACTTTGTATAACAATTGCAATACAGCTTATATTTCTGCTTTCACTTGAAATCCTCCTGTGTACCATAAAAATAGAAATGACGTAAAACAATCATGCTATGAGTCAGGCTGCTTTGTTTGTTCATGTGTAAAAATATTGTCCACTTGTGTTAGAAATTGAAGCGCATTATGTTAGCCTTGGTGTGTGTAAATAGCCGAAGTGTTTAAAACAAATGCCAAGTTGTAGAAGCTGATCAATAAAATCACAGTTTGTTATCCGAAGTGTCTCATGTACTACTTTAGGTGTTGTGTGAAATTGTATTGTCTTCTGTGTTGATTACCTGGCACATTTACATTTAGCTTTCAACAAATATTGCTCTGCCATACCTTCCTTGAGATTACCTCTGTCTGATCAGCCAACAATGTTTTTGTTTTTTTAAATGAAAGTGTCTTTAGAAGGTTTTGTAGACAAAAGAAAGGTTCCATCACAGGAAATGTGTATACAGTGGAACCCCCTTTTAAGACCTCCACAAATAGGACAATCGGGTGGGAGTCTTAAAATGGGGCTACATTTACACGTTATCAATAGAAAGTCTTCTTCTTCTTCTGCGTTCGATGTTGATGGCCGTGCTAAATCCTCAGACCAGTGGTTGCCAGGAAGTCCGCAGTAATAGAAAGTCTAAGAAAACAGGGTCTTGAAAGGGAGGCAGTCTTAACAGGGGGATTCCACTGTACATGTGCAACGATTCAAGTGACCAGAGAGAAATGTTCATGCCAGATCAGTCTTGTGTTTGAAGAAGCTGACAGTTCTGCTGTATCAGCAGCAGATAAATGCCTGGGACACACACACACTCTCTCTCTCTCTCTCTCTCTCTCTCTCTCTCTCCCTCTCTCACTCTCTCTCCCATCTATCTCTCTCTACCCCCATCTCTCTCTCCCTCTCTCCCTCTCTCCCTCTCTCTCTCTCTCTCTCTCTCTCTCTCTCTCTCTCCCTCTCTCTCTCTCTCTCTCTCTCTCTTCCTCCTGGAAAAGAGTAAACAATCACAGCTTCAAAAGAGACAATTTGACACACTTTAATTTAGTCACTTCATCTATCACTTGAAAGTCCCTCTTCTTGACTCACAAAATACAGCTTGAACATAGTCTAATACAAAATACAAGGCGATGCACAAAATCTTTTACACCCTTGCGTACAAATAAAGGCACACAGCAATTTACCTAGCAGCAACAAAGCAGAGTTTTTGCTATTACCACACAGAACAGTAATGACATTTCTTTCATAACTTTTGACCTCAATAGCAAAAACTCGCTAGGATCATTTGTCGTCTGCGTCAGTGGCAGGATTGTCTGCCTTTAGCTGTGAGCGCAGTAAGGTGCCCGCCACAATGCTGAGAAACAGCACGACTCCCAGCTTGGAGTTTGAGCGAAACTTGGAGGCACAGTCGTCAGCGTTGTTCAGGTCCACAGTGTACAGCTGTAAAATATAAATGAGAATCACTCATGAAACAATCACACATGAAACAATCACACATGAAACAATCACACATGAAACAATCACTCATGAAACAATCACTCATGAAACAATCACTCATGAAACAATCACACATGAAACAATCACACATGAAACAATCACTCATGAAACAATCACTCATGAAACAATCACTCATGAAACAATCACACATGAAACAATCACACATGAATGCCCAAGTAGGGCAGTAGAACCCCAGCGCGCCCCTTTAACACCTCCACAAATCTCAGAAAACCCGGTCTTAAAAACGAGGGGGTCATAAATTAACAGTTTCAGAACAGAAAAGCTTAGAAAACAGGGTCTTAAAATGGAGGGAGTCTTAAATTGGGGGTTCTTAAAACGGAGAGAGTCTTAAATTGGGGGTTCTTAAAACGGAGAGAGTCTTAAATTGGGGGTTCTTAAAACGGAGAGAGTCTTAAATTGGGGGTTCTTAAAATGGAGGGAGTCTTAAATTGGGGGTTCTTAAAATGGGGGTTCCACTGTATACAATTTGATCTGCTTAGGTTTACTTTCCAAGCGTTGACAAAGATTACTGATTTAACAGAGTGGTTAGGAATCTAGCATATTTAAAAGTACCGTATTCAAAATCTTTAATTCTTTTTGATGTTTCAGAAACTGCACACACATACACACACACCTGCACGCACGCACTCACACACATACACACACACCTGCACGCACGCACTCACACATACACACACACCTGCATGCACGCACTGACACAAATATACACACAGTGTTACCCACCATCCTCTTGCCATATGAAATAATACACACACACCCTTCCCTTCGCAAAGAATCTTTTCTGTCACTCTTCTTTCACGTTTGATATAAGAAACAGCACATGCAGTTAATCTACTTTGCGACTTTCTCGAAAAGGTGATAGCCATACTACTGAAATGTGGTTTAAACAAGAAGGGCAAAGCCCATACGACTCACATGCTTGACCTTGACATGACCTTGACCTTCAGGGTCAAGGTCAAATAACTAAACCTAGCAATGACATCATACACTAAGAACTGCTTTACACATTTTTCCCACCAAAATACATGTGACCTTGACCCAAGGTCAAGGTCATCCAAGGTCATGCAACACAAAGCTGTTAATTCAAGACATAGGAAGTACAATGGTGCTTATTGGCTCTTTCTACCATGAGATATGGTCACTTTTAGTGGTTCACTACCTTATTTTGGTCACATTTCATAAGGGTCAAAGTGACCTTGACCTTGATCATATGTGACCAAATGTGTCTCATGATGAAAGCATAACATGTGCCCCACATAATTTTTAAGTTTGAAACAGTTATCTTCCATAGTTCAGGGTCAAGGTCACTTCAAAATATGTATACAATCCAACTTTAAAGGACCCTTGCGACCTTGACCTTAAAGCAAGGTCAACCAAACTGGTGTCCAAAGATAGGGCTTACATTGCCCTGTATAGCATACATAGCTAAGGTTGCCATTCTCGATAACTTCAGAAAAAAATGCGAAAATGTGAAAAATGGTCGTTTTTAAGACAACAATTACGGCCCCTGTGACCTTGAACTTGAAGTGAGGTCAAGTTGCCGCACATGTTTTTTGAGATCTTGTAACCATACACCATCAGGCCACATCAGGTGTTGATAGACTTAATAGTGTCCAAGAAATATCCAACGTTAAAGTTTTCCGGACGGACGGACGCCGGGACGGACGGACGACTCGGGTGAGTACATAGACTCACTTTTGCTTCGCATGTGAGTCAACAAAAAACATGAAACAACACACATCAAAATTTGTGTGAAACACACACACACAACCAGCGATGGAAGTTCCCATGTGGAAATGAGGAATTCCTGAATAAAGATCGTCCTTACCACTTGGAATGTGAACATCACTTCTAAACTTTAAGAAAAGTTACAGCTGCAAGTTCTTTCATCACATTTTCCCTGACTCTTTCATCTGTGTGCAAACAGCATTGTACCTGACGTGTAAGATGAGCAGCAACTACGGCCACACCGGCGTAGTACGGCCACGTCTGGTCACACATGACGCCCGTTGCCGTAAGACAGCCAATCATCATGCTGGAGAAGCCAGCCAACCAGGGCTTGGTTTGGTCTCCAAGTTTCAGAGCCGTTGACTTCACTCCAATCAGCATATCATCGTATTTGTCCTTGAGTGGAGAAAGATATGCGTTAGTGCAGGTTGAATCCCAAAAAGGATGTACCTTGTATTTGGGTGTAACATAGAAAGATAGAGAGAGGATATGAATTTGAGAAAGACAAAAACGGAGTGCAGGAGCTGGTGTGTGTCAGTGAGTGTGTGTCTGCATGCATGTGTGTGTGTGTGTGTCTGTGTGTCAGCATGTGTGTGTGTGTGTGTGCATGTGTGTTTGTGTGAGTGTAGATTCACATACATGTATTTACATACACATGTGTTGGTACAAATAAACACATAAAAGCAACAGAGTGAGTTTAAACATAACAAATTTATGGCAAGAAATATGAAAACATAAAAAATAAAGTGATGAGAACTGTTGATTTATTAGTTAACATCTCAAAACACAGTGCGGGCCAAAAAGGAAAGGCAAGGAAAGAGACAGAAGGGTGATGGGAGGTTTTGTAAAGAAACAAAATGCAGAAATCAATCAAAAACCTTTAATGTTAGGAGTATAAATACACGGATCTCATTGTAACTGCAAAAAAAAAAAAAAAAAAATTAATAAATAAATAAAAAAATAAAAAAAAAACAGAGCCAATCACACAAAAACCCAAAAGAGCAAAGAAACAGTACATTCTTGTTAGCTCAGATGAACTCTCTGTAACCAGAATTCAGAATATTTATTTTGTCCTCCTTACTCTTCTTCTCTACTTGTTTTTAACAGGTGGGTGTTCTTCTTATTACAGACTCACTTGGTGTGCATAGATGGTGTCATAAATTAGCGTCCACATGATGCCGGAGGCATAGAGGGGCAAACAAACACCCCAGTCCACCGAGCCTTGCACGGCTGACCATCCCAGCAATGCCCCAAAGTTGAAAGTAAAGCCTAGGAAAGGCAAGAGTCCAAATTTAAAAGGATTTAGAAGTAAAGTGAAACAGCTACACTAGTTGAAAGTGTACATGAAATGTAAGTGGGCATGAGTATTTTTTGCGTGTGCAAAAGTCATTATATGAGTTTATAAGAAACTTTTGAAAATAAAATGAGAAACTTAAGTGCATTATACAGGTTTAGGGCTGTTCTAGTTGCATTCCTTATTGCGTACGATATGATCACTACCACAGACTTGTTCATGTTTTTACACAGGATAAGAGCAATTACTTCATATAATCTGCCATATAATCTGCCAAATAAATTGAGCAAATAAATTGAGCAAAGAAATTGAGCAAAGAAATGTCCACTCAGCACAGAAAGCAGTGGAAGTTGGGAGTCCAAGTCAAACGATGCTCTTATTCCACGTACAAGCTTGGCGGTAATCATGATCAAGCACAGTGGAAGTTGGGAGTCCAAGTCAAACGATGCTCTTATTCCACATACAAGCTTGGCGGTAATCATGATCAAGCACAGTGGAAGTTGGGAGTCCAAGTGAAACGATGCTCTTATTCCACGTAAAAGCTTGGCGGTAATCATGATCAAGCACAGGGGAAGGATGCACATATCTTTCAGAATATCATAGACATAGCTGCCAGCCATAAAGCCTGTCCTTATAATTGAGACTGAAGTCTTGTACTGAAAACTCTGTGCTATAAGCTTTGGGCGGCTTTGCCAAGTTAAGGACAGGCTTAAAGCATATCATTCTCAAATTAGATCCACTTGCTCACTGCCTTATACTCATGCCCACAACATTTCATGTGCTTGGATTCAAGCTAGATCCCTGCTGTAAAGCCTGGAAGAAAATTGGCCATAAGTAGCATTCACGACAGGAAAAGCCATGCAACAGGAATGCAGCTCTATGCTTAAATCTGAAACAGCGAGACAGCTAATGTTCATAATTCACGAACAAACAAATCCCTGTGAACCACTATATGTACAAAAAACTATTCATAAAACATGGTCTTCTGGAACACTTTTCTATTGCTGAAGTGACGTTGCAATGTGTCTTGTACCGGTAATTGGCAAGTGAAAATCTTTCTTGTTCAAGAATGTTCAAAATTTAGCTTTCAACAATATTTCCAAGACTTTAATAGTGGTGATCTCTTTATACGAAACGTCCTTTCTTTCGAGTCCTAAATATTGACCCAATCAACCCACCGTCCTACTCCTTCCCAGTTTATTCGTTTTCTTCATTATTCAATTTTGCATTTTTAATTATTTTTGGGGCAATGAAGTGTTAGCCTGTTAGTACACTGCTTCCTTGCAGTTAAGATTTTTAGTTTGTATGTCCCCCCCCCCCAAAAAAAAAACCAAAAAAAACCACACACTATTTCTAAGCCACAATTTTCTTAATTTTCCCCCTTAGATTACGCTCCCATAACCATGCTGTAATACTATAAAGTCAGAAGTCAGAACCTAGGACATTCCTCCCCCCCCCCCCCCCCCCCCACTAGTACACATTCACACACACACACACACCCGGCGTCTAACATTACTGCTGCTCAGCTATAGGCCGACACCTAGAAAGTGCAGGTTTCTAGAATGCAAGAGACTTTAGCATGAGAAATACTTCAGCATTATAGTTTATACTTCAGCATTATAGTTTATACTTCAGCATTATAGTTTATACTTCAGCATTATAGTTTATACTTCAGCATAAAATATATTCAGCATGCTAGATTGAACACACATCCATCAGTAAACAGAGCAAGCATCCAGACGTTAGACAAACTTCAGACATCACATTACCTTTGACTCTGAACTGGGGCAGTATATATATGGCTGGTGTGTGCTCCACACAGTAAAAAAAAAGAAATACAAACAGCACGCACAAAGAGGAAGGCCGACATGTGATGTCAAAGTTTACGCAGTGAGATAGATAAGTTTAGTAGTACAAGTACCTGACTAAAGTGAGTGCATGGTAAGGCCAAAAAAAAAAAAATAGGTGTGGTTACGGTAACATAGCCAAAAAAAATAGGGTAGGAAGGTAGGCAATAACTTTTTCTTTTTTTTAAACTTTTTTTTCTAATGTGTACAAATTAAACCTACTTGACAGGGAAATAAGTGTGCAACTCGGGCGATTTCGCTTTCATTGCGTTTTCTGCACTCGGTTGTTTTTTTGGGTGTTTTTTTGACAAATGTAATAAAAAGTTATAGGGTCGGCCCCTAAAAATAGGCTAGGTCGGGTTACCGTAACCACACCTATTTTTTTTTAGGCCTAATGAAGTTGAATTATTAAGGTTCTCAGCATCACGATGTACAATAGTAAGTTTACAACAACAAAAAGTCATATTACTTGGCTGTCACTGGTTTGTCTAACACAATGCAAGATCTAATAAAAAAAAAATTGTTGTTTAAAAACAACAAAAACTGTGATGCTACATCCAGTGAAAGAATGGCCTTCTGCTGGTGAGTGCTTCTCTCTTCAAGCAAAATGGCCTTCTGCTAGTGAGTGCTTCTCTCTTCAAGCAACATGGCCTTCTGCTGGTGAGTGCTTCTCTCTTCAAGCAAAATGGCCTTCTGCTGGTGAGTGCTTCTCTCTTCAAGCAAAATGGCCTTCTGCTGGTGAGTGCTTCTCTCTTCAAGCAAAATGGCCTTCTGTTAGTGAGTGCTTCTCTCTTCAAGCAAAATGGCCTTCTGCTGGTGAGTGCTTCTCTGTTCAAGCAACATGGCCTTCTGCTAGTGAGTGCTTCTCTGTTCAAGCAACATGGCCTTCTGCTAGTGAGTGCTTCTCTGTTCAAGCAACATGGCCTTCTGCTGGTGAGTGCTTCTCTCTTCAAGCAAAATGGCCTTCTGCTGGTGAGTGCTTCTCTCTTCAAGCAAAATGGCCTTCTGCTGGTGAGTGCTTCTCTCTTCAAGCAAAATGGCCTTCTGCTAGTGAGTGCTTCTCTCTTCAAGCAACATGGCCTTCTGCTAGTGAGTGCTTCTCTGTTCAAGCAACATGGCCTTCTGCTAGTGAGTGCTTCTCTGTTCAAGCAACATGGCTTTCTGCTAGTGAGTGCTTCTCTCTTCAAGCAACATGGCCTTCTGCTAGTGAGTGCTTCTCTGTTCAAGCAAAATGGCCTTCTGCTGGTGAGTGCTTCTCTGTTCAAGCAAAATGGCCTTCTGCTAGTGAGTGCTTCTCTGTTCAAGCAAAATGGCCTTCTGCTAGTGAGTGCTTCTCTCTTCAAGCAAAAGCACATTACAGAACCATGTTCTACATTTTTTATGAGGATGAAAGTCGCTTGTTCATTTCAATGCTTGTTATTCTCTCAGGTACCAGGAGATACGTTCCGTATAACTCGCGCTTACTCCTTTACACATGTCGTATGCAGTTAGAGTGCTTACTTCCCTTGGGTTATTTTGATCATGTTCCATATTGCTATTCCTTTGGTTATTTGATCATGTTCCATATTGCTATTCCTTTGGTTATTTGATCATGTTCCATATTGCTATTCCTTTGGTTATTTGATCATGTTCCATATTGCTATTCCTTTGGTGAAATCATGCAGATATAACATATGAACAGCATCAATGAAAATGTGGAAACAAGCATGCAAGCAGTCTTCTAAATGCAACAAGCATGCAAGCAGCCTTCTAAATGCAAAAGCTTTAAAATTCAGAAGTTTGTCTGCACCTCAAGCTACCTGCAGAAAGTTCTTTCTTTATTTGGTGTTTAACGTCGTTTTTAACCACGAAGGTTATATCGCAACGGGGAAAGAGGGGGAGATGGGATAGAGCCACTTGTCAATTGTTTCTTGTTCACAAAAGCACTAATAAAAAAATTGCTCCAGGGGCTTGCAACGTAGTACAATAATTATATTACCTTACTGGGAGAATGCAAGTTTCCACCTGCAGAAAGTTATCCAGGAAAAACCAAATCTTCCCCACCAGAAAACTGAAAAGTTTATCTTCTAACAAGAACAAAATGAAATACATGTACTGATTGAAACATACTTTTAACAATCCCAAAAGCAACACCTTGCAATGTTTAAAAAAAAAGGTTACTAGTAAAAGAAGCCAAGATCAGGATTTAAAATAAACGATTATCCAGCTGGAAGAAGAGCATGAAGGTAGAAAACTGAAGACAATAATAAGTGCAGTAAGTCAGAAAACCAAACGCTCTCTTAATAAACGATTTTCAGAAATAACAATTTGCGCAGACAAACTTTGCCCTGGGCTTCCTGTATTCCTGTACACGTGTTTGAGACACGCCCTCTGGCTAGAGACTGGCCTGTCATGTCACGTGTTTGAGACATGCCCTCTGGCTAGAGACTGGCCTGTAATGTCACGTGTTTGAGACACGCCCTCTGGCTAGAGACTGACCTGTCATGTCACATGGGAAATAACATCACGTTGGGAAACTTTCCCTGTCTCAGGGCCTAGCATTGGAAAAAGTGAGTTCAGCTTACAAAGGCAGGGGTCTGGAAGATTTTTTTGAGATTTTTTACCTAAAATGACCCCCCCAAAGAAGATTGAGCAACTAAATTATGCCATAGTACATAGTCCGTATCGGCACATTACTTCTTCTGACTTGCCTTCGAAACGAAATCCAGCCATTCCCACTTCCAGGAATACCTAGATTCTTTGTCACTGAATGGCTGACCACGTTCAACAATGTCGCTTCGAGACATTATTTCAAGTCTAGAGCCACAAAACACCAGCACAAAGCATGCTCGCGCGATGCCAGAGGAAGTGCGTGCTCAAGCAAACTGTCAAACCGATTGAGAATTGAACCGAACGGCGCACAAAACGAAAGCTGGGACTGTTTGGGTTTACCGTTTGGGAATAACGGGTTTTTGCATTTCGGCGTACACCAAATCGAGTTCCGCGTACTGGAGATGTTATTTCGGCGTAAAGTAAGCCGAACGGCTTACAATGCTAGGCCCTGCTGTCTGCGCAAATGCAAGAGTACTCACTCCGTACAAACCCAACAGAGTTATTTCCGGAATTCATCTATTTAGCCCAACACCAGACACAACACCACTTCGCATATTTACAAAAATGACAACAATTAGTAGCTGCACGATTAGAAGCAAGTACAGTTCAACAACAAATAAAGCAGCCAATATCCAGCTTTACAGCAGAGGTACTTTTTGATTAATTCTGAGTGCTAAGGACAATTTATGAAACTCTTTTCAAAATCCTTGTGTATTTTTGAAATGAACGTTTGCATTTTCAAGGCTCCGGAAGATAATGTGGGGTAATTTTTCTTGACACACTCAATGCACAACAAGGTGAGTCACTAAATGTCAATGTTAAAATCGTTAAACAAAAGTAACATATAAACAAAACGACGTAACGAATGACCCAAGTCATGCATGTAACTTCAAAAATGTATTGTAACAAATCTGCTTTGAATGCACCTGATATCATATTTTTCATTATTCTAACTGTATAATTGTCTACCCCTAGGTTTTATTTTATCATGCCCCAAGAGTAAAGACTGACAAATAAGGTCACAGAAAACAAAACAAATATAAAGCACAGTGACAGTCAAAAATCGTATTGAGCCTTGTATTCGATCTTTTCTAAGAGAAAACAACTGTGTTGCTCTCCAAATGGGGGGAGGGGGGGGGGGAGCAGGGTAGGGAAGGTCAGGGGAGGGGGGGGGGGGAGAGAGTACCTGATGAGAATAGATAGTGTCATAGAACATTGTGTAGAGCACACAGGCCAGGTAGAGGGGAGCCACAGGCCAGTGTAGACTCCCCTTCAGCCCGGCCCACGCCAGCAGTACGCCCCAGTTCAGAGTCACACCTGCAAGAACAAACAATTACACCTGCAAGAAAACACACACACACACACATTCACACACACACACTCCATCTATTTCACCTATCTACAGCACTGTTCCCAGGCCTCAGTCTCTGACACATACTTTTCTGATCCGACACCATGATCTGACTTCCTAAGCCTGTCGATCATCCTATAGTTTTGACATAAAGAAAGTCTTGTGACTATTTATTTTCATACAAAGCCTCCGGAGAACATATGGAACGATAGAAATGTTCCATCTAGTTCCAACTGAGCTTTTTTTAAATGGCGAAGAGTACACCACACATCACGTATAGCCGAAATTGGCTCCTATGATCAGACCTGTTTACCCCCTCAAATGAAAATCAGGAATGCAACTGGTACTTTTCCGTAATTTGAGGCATCTTTGAGTAATCTTTTTTATCAACCATAAACCAGCTTGAAAACGATTAAACGACACGTTAATTCGCGCGCTACCATGCAAAACAAGTACAAAATTGTTAACCATGTTTAACAGTACACACACAGAAGCTCGATCACACACACCACAAACACACAACACAAGACACCTGATATATATGCAAGTTAACAAAGACAAGTTTACTTTATCTAAAAAAAAACAAAAAAACCAGTATTCAGGGGCGGAGCAAGAGAGCTAGAGGGAGGGGGGGGGAGTACAACCTGGGGTCCAGGGGTTGGGGGGGTCTGGCTGAAGAATTTTAGCTATTTTATTAACAATTTGTGGCTTATCCTTGATTTTAAACATGATAAACTGGTGTCAGCAGCCACTCATTATTTCTTTTAAAGTTAGTATTAAATAATGGCAATTTTTAATATCTTCATTGATATCTGCTCCCGACAACAACAAAAAATTCACAGACAGAAAATGTTTTAATTTTTTTTCTCCACAGACTGAATTTTTGTGTTTTTTGTTGCTTTTTTTGACAGCAGGGGGGGGGGGGGGGGGGTCCGGAACCCCTGTAACATCCCCTGCCACCCCCCCCCCTACTCCGCCCTTGGACTATTTACAGTCAAGATGCATGTGAACAAAACAAACCACCTTACATTCTGTCACATCAGACATCCTGCATTAAAACCAGTCATAATAACTCTCTCCAGAAGCTACCTTTGATTTTAGAGGACCGATTCATTTCATTTAAAAATTTTGTTGTAAGTTTTTCGATTCAAAGAACTGTGATCTTTGCTATATTGGAGAAATATTAATGGAGATCAGTTTTAGACTCAGAAAGACTTGAATTTCGGCAACAGCGCAAGTCACTGATGAGCGCGACCATAGACCTACATCTATGTCTCTGGCGCGACTGACCGTAGTGAGAGATCGGTTCGCAGGTCTGGGAGATTCTGTGGAAGTAGAGACCTAGGTCAAATAAACTCGATGCGAAGCAGGCTCATGTTTTGCCAAACATAATTTCGTGTTTTTGTTTGTTTCCATGTTCATTTGTGTACTGCATTTTGTTAAAATTAATGCTGCGTCTAACCTCGGGACACGTGCCGCGACGTGACTCGTATTCTAACTGACTTAGCTTTGTTGTTGCACTGATCTCAAGTCGATCACCAAAATGAATGTGGTTCGCTCTTCTTAAACTTCACCAGACACAGCCACTTGACTTAATAGTTTTGCCGATATTTCTGTACAACTTTCGCTTTTTTGGTTGGCATTTCGTCCCCACAGAGATCCTATATTACCCTTCGGACCAATGTCGATCTCAAAACCGCGGAATCCGACAAATACCTTGCTGTGCACATGCGCAGAAAAGGCTGTTTCGGTCAGCCTTGAAATCACAGTCCTGGTGACTACCACAATTTCGACTTCGAATTTTCACGCACGAAAAAGGTTCTCTCGACCGCAATTTCCGGAATTTTCGGTAGATTTCCGTAATACCGGAATTTAGACCCCAAATCCGTAATAATTCCGGACAATCCGGGAGGGTAAACAGGTCTGTTTGATGTAAATCACATGCAAAACATCAAGTGCGGATCCAGAGCCAGAGCCAGAGCCAGACCTGTTATTTTCCCTGAGGCTTGGAACAGCACTGTATCTACTCACTGCAAAACCACTCAGTAGGATTGTTGATGCATTGAACGCCTAGCTAGTGGTAACCAGTATAAATGTCATCTAAGAATGCCATTAACTATGAAAAGGGGGAGAAACACACAAACAAAACCCACCCACCTCCAAAACAAGAATTAACTCAAATCCAGTGTTTAATCGATACATTACACTTTAATAACAATAACAATTTAAAGTTAAAAAACAAAACCCGATTTAACTAAGGCATGTCTACATTTGATTCCCTTTTGTTGTATTTTCTCAATTCTGTAATTCTGTAATTCCATTTGAGACAAATGTACACATAAGCAGAGTTGTCTGTTCCTATCAAACAAACAAGAAAGAGCACCCTTTGATGAATTGACGAGCACAGGTACACCTGGGATACTTGATATGTGTTCCAATAAACCTTCAAGTAAAATTTCAAAGAATGTGAAGCAAAAAGCCGGGTGGTGCTGACACATGGTGGTGCAGACACATGGTGGTGCTGACACATCTGTTCAAAATGTACGGGGAAAACAAACCAGCCAAAGTAGAACTATGTGTATACACTGAGGGCCATTCCCACCACCTCAAGCAAATTCAAAGTCTTTTCAACCACCAGGCCACCAGTAGGTTTGCAATCGTGTGTTAAGTACACAGTAATGATTGTTAATAATATTTTCCCTGAACTACCTCCCAAAGCAGAACATTTGCCCACCTCTTTCTGTGGGCCCCAGAAAACATTCAGAATTCACTGTGAAAAAGTAAACTTGTCTAGGGATATAGAAACTCCTTTTGAAGTCATTGTCTGCCATTGAGAACAGTATTTTCACAGAAGAAAACATTGACTAGCACTTCTGGCTATGTTAACACCAAACTCAATCAGAACAGAGTTTGTCCTCATAAGTAACTATTCACAGCCGACGTTTTTAGTTGTGCAGAAACAAATCATGTGCCCATTATTACTGAACAAACAAAATCAGTGCAGTCTTCTTCTTCTGCACCCCCAAGCTTATATAACTTTCACCGTCACCTTATGAGTAGAGTTTTAAAACATTTAAGATCGAAGCATTTACAATACTGGAAAATACAGTAGAGACTTCTCAGAATTTAACTAAACGAGTCATGACAGTCTTCCTTGCTACAAAGTTCACCACAAACCTCTCCATTCATTTAGTTTCACATGTTTGGCCCTCCCAAACAAGTCAGTGTTTCCGGTTCCCGACCCTATAACCTTTTTTTAACCCTTCAAAGGAGACATGTCACAAAGCTTGCATGAGTTGCAGGTGATAAAAAGCCTCATGCGCCTGGGTAAAACAAGACTTTAATCCTTTACAAAAAACTAAAAAACTAAATCTAACCGACGTACCAACCCTAATTTCTTTGGCCTTGTCATTGGAAACAAACTTAATTTGATTTTTTGGGACTACATTTTTCAACCTCAAATGTATCCAACACTAACGTAACACACAACCCTGATTTTTAGCACATGTGATAACGCAGAGCAAATCAATATTGAGGCAAAACACTGCACGACTCACCCAGCATGATCTGAGGCCAGTACGTGTAGCGTTTGGCCAGAGGGTACATCACCACCAACAACATAGAAGACGCACCCAGCAAAATGCTGCAAGCCAAACAACATATCACCAAGAAGTTAAATATAGAAATAACAAAATGAACCACAGCATGAACAATAAATCATTACACAATCACCTTTCAAAGTTGCATCCTTGATACAAAGTTCATCACAACCTTTCCATGTATTGGGAATAATTTTACATGCGAGGCCTAAGAAAAAACCACAGCAGTTTCAAATATAATGAAAACTAAACCAAATGTTTTCTAAAAAGCCAAACTTCTTGATGCTGTGCCCACAAGTCAAAATCTCTTCTTTGCAAATAAAGCTTGATTTCCTAAATATATAAAATCTAAACTGGTTTGCATGTGTTTGCATCTGTGTGCTCTTTAAAGCTTATATTCTGTGTGTCCATGTGATTGTTTGTGTGCGTAGGTGTACATGACAATGACACTTTTTTATTTAACGAAGGTAATAGATTAAGCAGTGATCCGCTTTTTTGTACATCTAGCCCTCGCCCTAAAGAGGGACTAACTTTTTTTTAAAGTCTACATTTTAACAGATAACTGAAATAAGAACACATAATATATTATGTACACAAAATGCATTGCATAGAGGGAAATTGCAAGTTTATTGATGTGAATCTAGTAAAAAACAAACTTCTTGATGCTGTGCCCACGAATCAATCTTTCCATACCATCCTGAAGAAGACAGTTACATGCTGAATACTGATTTAAACTTACCTAACCTGGTCACTGGTGTGTTTTATTTTTATGTGAATTTAGTAGTATATAGCAGATTGTACATGCGCACGTGAGCACACACCATTCCTGTGAACAAAGCACTCTAGTCTGAACTGACCTGTACGTGTTAAGCTGAAGCAGTATTCCCAGAGACACTGACAGCTGTGACGCCAGGAACACCAAAGCCTGGAAGTGAGTCAGCTCTCCACTGGCTAGAGGTCTCTGCTTGGTTCGCTCCACCTGAAAACATGCAGCTATCAGCACTACTCTGCAATGTGTTCATTGTGAAATGAACTAAGGAAAGTACCCCCCTTTGAAGACCTAAACAAATCTGAGAAAAGCAGGTCTTAACAAGTCGCGTAAGGCGAAATTACTACATTTAGTCAAGCTGTGGAACTCACAGAATGAAACTGAACGCACTGCATTTTTTCACAAAGACCGTAGTCCGCCGCTTGTGCAAAACGGAGTGAAACTGACGAGCCTGTTCAGCGCGGTAGTGGTTTCGCTGTGCTGCATAGCACGCTTTTCTGTACCTCTCTTCGTTTTAACTTTCTGAGCGTGTTTTTAATCCAAACATATCATATCTATATGTTTTTGGAATCAGGAAACGACAAGGAATAAGATGCAATTGTTTGTAAATTGATTTTGGAAATTTAATTTTGATCATAATTTTTATATTCTTAATTTTCAGAGCTTGTTTTTAATCCAAATATAACATATTTATATGTTTTTGGAATCAGGAAATGATGTAGAATAAGATGAACGTAAATTTAGATCATTTTATAAATATAAAAAAAAAATTATTACAATTTTCAGATTTTTAATGACCAAAGTCATTAATTAATTTTTAAGCCACCAAGCTGAAATGCAATACCGAAGTCCAGCCTTCGTCGAAGATTGCTTTACAAAAATTTCAATCAATTTGATTGAAAAATGAGGGTGTGACAGTGCCGCCTCAACTTTTACAAAAAGCCGGACATGACGTCATCAAAAGTATTTATCAAAAAAATGAAAAAAACGTCCGGGGATATCATTCCCAGAGACTCTCATGTCAAATTTTATAAAGATCAGTCCAGTAGTTTGGTCTGAATCGCTCTACACACACACACGCACAGACAGACAGACACACACACATACACCACGACCCTCGTCTCGATTCCCCCTCTATGTTAAAACATTTAGTCAAAACTTGACTAAATGTAAAAAGGAGGGAGTCTTAAATTGGGGGGTCTTAAAAGGGCCCCTGTAGTAAGAAGTGTAAACAAAATGCAACCGAAAATATGACAAGACAAGGGATGAGATGAGTGAAGAATATCACTCTCACAGTGTTTATGGTAGGTAATAAACCAACATTCTGTTTCTCATTGAAGGCTACACATACAGAGATCTGTCAATGTATGGCATAATGTTTTAACTCAGACTTCCGATTTCCAATAATGCAACAGCATTTTATACTGACTGACCAAATAAAGAAATTAACAAGTGCGTGTCACACCACTTTATAATGAGTGAATAAAGAAATCAACAAACATTTATCAGGACATTTCTTGATGAGCGACTGAAGAAAGCAACAAGAAGTTGTCGACAAAGCCACTGGCCAGAGAAAGAGAACGTCTCTGTGCACACAATAAAACTGTTATTTCTCACCTTCTTGACAAAGCCACTGGCCAGAGAAAGAGAACGTCTCTGTGCACACAATAAAACTGTTATTTCTCACCTTCTTGACAAAGCCACTGGCCAGAGAAAGAGAACGTCTCTGTGCACACAATAAAACTGTTATTTCTCACCTTCTTGACAAAGCCACTGGCCAGAGAAAGAGAACGTCTCTGTGCACACAATAAAACTGTTATTTCTCACCTTCTTGACAAAGCCACTGGCCAGAGAAAGAGAACGTCTCTGTGCACACAATAAAACTGTTATTTCTCACCTTCTTGACAAAGCCACTGGCCAGAGAAAGAGAACGTCTCTGTGCACACAATAAAACTGTTATTTCTCACCTTCTTGACAAAGCCACTGGCCAGAGAAAGAGAACGTCTCTGTGCACACAATAAAACTGTTATTTCTCACCTTCTTGACAAAGCCACTGGCCAGAGAAAGAGAACGTCTCTGTGCACACAATAAAACTGTTATTTCTCACCTTCTTGACAAAGCCACTGGCCAGAGAAAGAGAACGTCTCTGTGCACACAATAAAACTGTTATTTCTCACCTTCTTGACAAAGCCACTGGCCAGAGAAAGAGAACGTCTCTGTGCACACAATAAAACTGTTATTTCTCACCTTCTTGACAAAGCCACTGGCCAGAGAAAGAGAACGTCTCTGTGCACACAATAAAACTGTTATTTCTCACCTTCTTGACAAAGCCACTGGCCAGAGAAAGAGAACGTCTCTGTGCACACAATAAAACTGTTATTTCTCACCTTCTTGACAAAGCCACTGGCCAGAGAAAGAGAACGTCTCTGTGCACACAATAAAACTGTTATTTCTCACCTTCTTGACAAAGCCACTGGCCAGAGAAAGAGAACGTCTCTGTGCACACAATAAAACTGTTATTTCTCACCTTCTTGACAAAGCCACTGGCCAGAGAAAGAGAACGTCTCTGTGCACACAATAAAACTGTTATTTCTCACCTTCTTGACAAAGCCACTGGCCAGAGAAAGAGAACGTCTCTGTGCACACAATAAAACTGTTATTTCTCACCTTCTTGTCAAAGCCACTGGCCAGAGAAAGAGAACGTCTCTGTGCACACAATAAAACTGTTATTTCTCACCTTCTTGACAAAGCCACTGGCCAGAGAAAGAGAACGTCTCTGTGCACACAATAAAACTGTTATTTCTCACCTTCTTGACAAAGCCACTGGCCAGAGAAAGAGAACGTCTCTGTGCACACAATAAAACTGTTATTTCTCACCTTCTTGACAAAGCCACTGGCCAGAGAAAGAGAACGTCTCTGTGCACACAATAAAACTGTTATTTCTCACCTTCTTGACAAAGCCACTGGCCAGAGAAAGAGAACGTCTCTGTGCACACAATAAAACTGTTATTTCTCACCTTCTTGACAAAGCCACTGGCCAGAGAAAGAGAACGTCTCTGTGCACACAATAAAACTGTTATTTCTCACCTTCTTGACAAAGCCACTGGCCAGAGAAAGAGAACGTCTCTGTGCACACAATAAAACTGTTATTTCTCACCTTCTTGACAAAGCCACTGGCCAGAGAAAGAGAACGTCTCTGTGCACACAATAAAACTGTTATTTCTCACCTTCTTGACAAAGCCACTGGCCAGAGAAAGAGAACGTCTCTGTGCACACAATAAAACTGTTATTTCTCACCTTCTTGACAAAGCCACTGGCCAGAGAAAGAGAACGTCTCTGTGCACACAATAAAACTGTTATTTCTCACCTTCTTGACAAAGCCACTGGCCAGAGAAAGAGAACGTCTCTGTGCACACAATAAAACTGTTATTTCTCACCTTCTTGTCAAAGCCACTGGCCAGAGAAAGAGAACGTCTCTGTGCACACAATAAAACTGTTATTTCTCACCTTCTTGACAAAGCCACTGGCCAGAGAAAGAGAACGTCTCTGTGCACACAATAAAACTGTTATTTCTCACCTTCTTGACAAAGCCACTGGCCAGAGAAAGAGAACGTCTCTGTGCACACAATAAAACTGTTATTTCTCACCTTCTTGACAAAGCCACTGGCCAGAGAAAGAGAACGTCTCTGTGCACACAATAAAACTGTTATTTCTCACCTTCTCGACAAAGCCACTGGCCAGAGAAAGAGAACGTCTCTGTGCACACAATAAAACTGTTATTTCTCACCTTCTCGACAAAGCCACTGGCCAGAGAAAGAGAACGTCTCTGTGCACACAATAAAACTGTTATTTCTCACATTCTCGACAAAGCCACTGGCCAGAGAAAGAGAACGTCTCTGTGCACACAATAAAACTGTTATTTCTCACCTTCTTGTCAAAGTCCCTGTCCCACATGTCGTTGATGATGCATCCAGCCCCGCGCATGAAGAAAGCCCCTGCACCAAACAGCGTCAACATCCAGGGGTCTGGCAGGTGACCGGGGTCGGCCGCCAGAGCAATGCTCCAGCTACAGGGCCACAGCAACAGCAGTGTACCTGGATAAGCACAGCATGCAAGGGAAAAAACAAGAATTGTAGGCTATTGGAACGTTTATTGACAAAATAAAATGTTACGTCAACCCAGTGATCTTTTAAGAAGACAAACAAACACTTATGAGACAAATAATGAACCAATCTCAAAATGGTCGATGAATCTTGCATGCAAGATGCCGGTGAGGTAATAAGTATACAGGATAAAGCTCACCTGCCAATTGAGATACCTGCCAATTGAGATACCTGCCAATTGAGATACCTGCCAATTGAGATACCTGCCAAGTGAGATACAATGGAACTCGCCTTTAAGGACCTCAACGTTTTTGTTTAAATCAGAACTAAACAAGTCGCGTAAGGCGAAAATACAACATTTAGTCAAGTAGCTGTCGAACTCACAGAATGAAACTGAACGCAATGCAACGCAGCAAGACCGTATACTCGTAGCATCGTCAGTCCACCGCTCATGGCAAAGGCAGTGAAATTGACAAGAAGAGCGGGGTAGTAGTTGCGCTGAGAAGGATAGCACGCTTTTCTGTACCTCTCTTCGTTTTAACTTTCTGAGCGTGTTTTCAATCCAAACATATCATATCTATATGTTTTTGGAATCAGGAACCGACAAGGAATAAGATGAAAGTGTTTTTAAATTGATTTTGAAAATTTAATTTTGATCATAATTTTTATATTTTTAATTTTCAGAGCTTGTTTTTAATCCAAATATAACATATTTATATGTTTTTGGAATCAGAAAATGATGGAGAATAAGATGAACGTAAATTTGGATCGTTTTATAAATTTTTTTTTTTTTTTACAATTTTCAGATTTTTAATGACCAAAGTCATTAATTGATTTTTAAGCCACCAAGCTGAAATGCAATACCGAAGTCCGGGCTTCGTCGGAGATTACTTGACCAAAATTTCAACCAATTTGGTTGAAAAATGAGAGTGTGACAGTGCCGCCTCAACTTTCAAGAAAAGCCGGATATGACGTCATCAAAGACATTTATCAAAAAAATGAAAAAAACGTCTGAGGATATCATACCCAGGAACTCTCATGTCAAATTTCATAAAGATCGGTCCAGTAATTTAGTCTGAATCGCTCTACACACACACACAGACAGACAGACACACATACACCACGACCCTCGTCTCGATTCCCCCCTCTATGTTAAAACATTTAGTCAAAACTTGACCAAATGTAAAAAAGGAGGTAGTCTTAAAATGGAGGTTATTAAAAAATCTACTTCAGAGGTTATGAATACATGTAGTACATCTGAAAAATCAAGGTCTTGAAAAGGGGGGTTGCACTGTTTCTACTAGTACATATATCTCATTTCTGATATTTTCAAAATTTTATGGGTAACAAAAAGAAAAAAAGAAAAAAAAGACTTTCTCGTTTAGTGTTGTGTAACTTAGTGTAAGACAGAATTAGGTATAGATTTTTGGTAATAAGTTGATGTGTTTCAAAATCTGAATCCCTGTTGTCAACAACGAATTCAAAGACATGACAGCCTTTATTAGATGTCCTCTCAAATTGTCTATATTTTCTTTTTACCTTTTATTTAAACCATATTTCCCCCCCCCCCCCCCCCCCATCACAATGCAAAAAAGCAAGTCTGTAAAGTTTTTAACCCCTGGGACATGCAATGTGGAAATAAAGCACTGAACTCTGCAATGCAGTTAAGACGGATAAAAACTATTCATAAAAAAGGTTCCATGAAAAATTAGGATTAAGTCCACTTACTAGTTATAATATAAAATACTTGATAAAGCAGCCAGAACATGAGCTAGTATAATCAATTATGAAGAGGTATAGCTGGTACTGACCTATAGGCTTGTCAAAGCGAATCAGCCGAAGGTAAGGTTGGAAAGATGGAGGTGAAGCCTCCAAGATGGCTTTAGGTGTCACGTTAAATTGTCTCCGCCCACTTAATGAACACGGAGTTCCCAGCAAGGGATGCTTCGAACGCTTTTCTTGGCTGCCATGACCACTCATGTGATGGTAATTGGCAGAGTGTGACAGCTGGCTATGACCCACAATAGCACAGTTCTTGCTCAGCAACAAACTTGAGTTCATGCTTTGTAAACTTCGCTGTGTCAAAGCAACATTTCTCTCAATTCCTGAAGCAAGTAAGTTTTGTGTCTCGCTGTCTGGTAGCGATGATAAAACAGCAGGGTACACTTCTGGCCGCGCTGTCCCAGTGGATTTTGAGAATTGTGTAGTTGATGATCTGTGTGTTCCATGACGTGAAGCTGAGGTGGTTGCTAAGCCCATCAGCCGCTGAGTGGCTGAAGGCGCCATGGTGCTGAGGAGCAGATGGCGGCAATACATTGCTGTATTTTGTAGCTCTCAGCGTGTACACACAGGCCTAGGATAGAAATCACACCTGGTAAAGTTAGTCAATGTATACTCCATGCTCTGTGTTCAGTATAGGGCAACAATTGGCATAAACATTACGGTAACCTATGTGTAGTTTTCGGTGACAAAGAACGTCTGCATGCATGTGTCTGAAAGTGGTGGGGGGGGGCTCGTGGTCGTTGTCCAGCGGACCAGCTAAAAATACTGCCATATTCACAAGCCCAATCTGCTTTTCAACCCTGAGGTGTTCAGTTCGCATGTACTTACAAAGAAAGCACAAACGAGGTCTATCAAAATGTACGAATAAATTCAATTTTACTTACCTGGACGTCAGTTTTGTTGTGGGTACAAAATTATGCAAAGGATACTAGGAACCTCGCATAACCTTGCAACTCTTCGCTCTTTGGCCTGACCTTGGCCTTGATCGCAGAACGAGGGAGAGTGGTGTCCCCTATCGCAGTTTTCCGGTGAGGTTTTCGGGGGTTTTCGGAGACAAGTAGTGCCGCAATCTACCGGTGTACGCATTTGTGCGATCTAATCATGAAAACGGTTTGCAAGATATCATTCCATCAATCCTGAATGAAACCGTGGGCTGCGCTGATACGCGGGATAGACTGACAGTGACAATTATGTGGTCAGGACCAAAGACACCGAATAAATGGATCCCAAAACCACCAGAGATCATATCGGTTGACGACGAAGATAATCTGCCTTTGTCCAGAGGCAGATCTGAAGTTAAAAGAAAAGGAGAACTTTCCACTAGCAGTACTAGCACAAGCGGAGACAGCACAACGGATACTGAAACGGACGAGGACACTACAACGGACGAGGGGGAGTGTGACAACAAGACGGATGCGAAGAGTGATTGCGACAAAACGCCAAACATTAACAGGGGAACACCACTTCCACATGAAAAGTTCTTGGAACTCGACGACCTACTGGCTCTGTTACAGAACACACGGGAGGGTGATGCTATGATGAGTATTCCGTTAGGACCCAAAGAAAACGTCTATTATGTTGTAAACAACTCGAAAAATTCGGAAAGAAGGAAGAAAGGACTGCCGTCCAACTTTGTGGATGATCGCGGCGCTTGGGCGAGCGGGCCAACAAACAAAACCTTGTACAAGAGAATAGAAAAAAGCTGCTCAAAGGTCGTTTATAAAGACAATGTGTATTGCTTTGCCAGACGACTGGACAAGAAAATACGGCACATCCCTCTTGTGCCACAGCCTGACAGTACAGAAATTCTCACATTACACAGATACTACGTTAAGCACACAACAGACAAAACATATGAAAAAAGAGTGTCCTGGTTGTCGACTGTAGAAACACCCAAAGTTGCTGTGCATGAGTACAGAGGGGTCACGCCACAACCTTACGGCCAAACCGCAGCAGAGAAGAAAAGCCCCATGCAGGCATGTGCAGAAGCTAATTTACTAACAGGGCCAAGAAAAAAAAACGTGCTTTACAACGCAAAAGCTGGACAGAGCAGGAAGGAAGATGGAAGCACCAACCAACTCCCAACCACTTTAGCTGATCAGGCTGCAGCTCTTGAAGACCTGCAGGACGCACTGCCATTTGTTCGTCTCATTCTGCGTCAACCGGGAAAAGCACCAAGTATTATTCTCTACACAGATGATCAGATTTCTGATATTGTACGTTTTTGTACTCCACCCTCTGCATCCCAGTCTACTGTCCTAGGAGTCAATAAAACCTTTAAGTTGGGTGGTGTGCATGTCACAGTTACAGTCTACAAGCATCTTGCCGTAAACAGACGCGGTACTGAACAACACCCCATCTTTTGTGGGCCGATTTACCTCCATGGTGACAGTGACAAGGACACTTACTTTATGTTTTTTCAACATATAGCAGGACTGTTGGCACACACTCAGCGAAAGCCAATTGTCGGCAGCGAAGAAGAAAGTGACGTACGCCAGGCAGTCGCTACAGCCTTTCCAGGAGCGCCACGCGTGTCATGTACCAGACACTTAATGAAAAACTTGGACCAGTTCCTACGAGACAAGATCCGCTTGGAGCAGTGTGAACGCAAGGCATTCATCGCATTGATTTTTGGTGACAATGGAATCCTGAAAGCTGACACTGTCACCCTCAGGGAAGCAGTCCAAAAACACCAGGACAAGATGCTGAAGGGGGTGTCGGTGACACAGCAGGAGATGATGGTGACGTACATGAAGAAAACGTTTCAAATGCTGGAAGAAAACGTCAGTGCATTGCAACGCCCGGCAGGTCCTTGCTCAAAGAATGGTGCATGGACAAACCATAACTGCCCGTCAATGAATGATGTCTTGCAACAAGCATGTGCCTGGAAGTCGCTCAATCTGGTGCCACTTGTGGAGATGATGCATGAAGTCGTCGAGGCACAGTACAGGGAACTCGAGCGTGCAATCCTCGGGTTCGGCGAGTTGACCTTAGCAGATGAATTTTCCACCTTTGCAATCAGCAGGCACAAGTGGCATCAGATGCTCCCACACTCAAGAGAGGAATTGTGGCGGAAATTCATGACCACTTACAAAGAAGTTGTACAGTCAACAGACAAATTGAAAAGCGTCAGTGCACCAAAACACAAGGGGGACAACTCCGAAAAGCTGAAGCAGACAAAAAGAAAGGAAAAGGCAAAATCAGCAAGCCGACCAAAAAAGAGTAGGCTCAGCTAGCTTCACCTTGTGTTTTGGTGCACCAACACCAATACCCGTGTCTCCACAGAAGCGTCGTACATATATTAAACTTTAACACTGCGCACATAAAACATATTTTTAACATTATGAAAAGGACTAAAAGTACTCACGAAGATTGCGGATTGAGGTTCGTCAAACACGCCTTTTTCACCACGCAGATCCCGGTCTTTGGCAAGCAGTGGTGGGCGCGAAAAACCAAGCGCATGCGCATTGAGGCACAAAGTTAAAAATAGAGAGGAAATCCCCACCACCGACGAATGTTCGTCTGGCGAAGGTTGAATCTGGATGTCCCTAATGAGCTGTTATCTTCCAGCACTAACATCATTGCCTCAGTATATTTTATTGTGTTTGGGTTTCTGATGGTGTGTGTGCGTGTGTGTTGTTTTGGTTTTGTTCTTTTTTTTAGTGAATTAGATTTGGCTTTGATTAAGGCAAAAAAAGTCTGTTTATGGTAACATAGGCAAAATAAATAGGGTCGGTAGGTGGGTAATTTTTTTTTCTTCAAAAAACCCCCATATTTTTAAGTTATTTTGCCAAAAAACAGACTTTTGTTTTCTCTCCCAAATGCCCCCCAAAAAGTCTAGGGTCGCGCGAAAAAATAGGGTCGGTCGGGATACCGTAAACAGACTATTTTTTGTTGTTGGCCTAATCAACAAAGAATCTGATATGCAGGTGAAATAATCATCACATCACAAGAGGTTTTCATGCAGAGATACTTTTGTTTGTGAGTTCAGTTTGTTCTGCCATCCATCATTTTAGTGTGATTTTGCTTGGACTAGATGTCTGCTTATGTGTTGATTTTCTTCAGTTTCATGCAAAAATGACTGACATTGTTTGCGTGTAGGTTCAAAAAACCAAGTTCTGCATTTAATATTTTGACTTAACTAAATATTTTGATTTACATGGTTTCATGCAATGTACCCCGTTCCATATCGCTTTTGCATTTATCATTGTAATGTTGCATGTTTTTGCTGTCTGTTTATTGTTTTACATAAGTTTAAATTAGTTTTGCATTAAATTTGACGACTGTTATTCCGTGACTATGTTCATATATTGTTTACTTGAATTTGAGACTTGAAAAGACATACGATGTCTGCATTTTGTAGAATGTCGTTGTGTGAAACTTGAAGGGGTTTATTACAAATGTGACTATATTTCCACGATATGCAGGTTGTTTTAATTGACTTGGTTCAGTTGAACTTTGACTTAAGAGAGAGAAATAGAGAGAGAGAGTGTGTGTGTGTGAGTGCTTTAGCAGGATGAGTGATATTTGATATAATATAATGAATGATGTACATGGAAATTGAATACATTGTTTTAACTGCCTCCATACCTGTTTTCATGTCATAGTTTGGTGTGAGATAAAGAGCGGCAAGACTGCTTTAGTTTTCTATGCAACGACGAGGACAGCTTCTGCATGTTACAACGTTTGTCTCATATGTTGTTTGGAATGTTTGAGCTTAATTTCATTAATAAAGATAGCTTATATAGCGCCGCTTCACAAATTTAACTATACCACTTAAACCTTCCCAGGCTTAAAAGATAAATATAGAAGACAATCCCACTCAAGCTTTGTTGAAAGTGTAAATTGAAACATTTCTTGGGGTAAGAATGAGAGAGAGAGGAAAAAGCGAGAGAGAGAAGAGTACACATACTGAAAGTCAAGAAGCTTGGAAGAAGGGTTGGATTCATGGGTGTACCCGGTACTTTATTTTCGCCATACAAGTCATTCCAAATATTGGCAATGTACCCAACAAAAGCCAATCTGTGATCTTGTCGTACACAGAACACAAAGATCATATACAATAGTGCTTTGAATTTAGAGCATCAGAGTAAAGAACAAAGTAAAGAACACAAAGAATAGCCATTCTGTCTTACTTTAAATTACAAAACAAATTTTGAACCAAGTTAAAACTGGTAGACAATGAAGCTGATCACGTGACACAGTGCGTAATATATATACAGTGGTACCTGCGATGTGAGGCCCCTCTGATGAGTGGACACCTCCTATGAAAGGACACTTTTCTGGAGGCCCTTTGTCTATTATCTCTACCAAAGTATACCTGTCATGACAGGCCACCTGCAATGTGGGGACACTTTCACTGGTCCCAAGGGCGTCCTTTCATCGCAGGTACCACTGTAATCACTTAAATACCTCACCAACAGGGATACTTGCACCATATCTTGCGCAGTAAAAGATAAAAGGCTAGGTGCTACTGCGCTTTAGCTACCACTATGAACAAACACAGTCCGGAGGATGTGGTTCGTATACGACCCATACTTTTTGAAGAATGGTTCGAGGTAAAATATATGGGTCGTACATGACCTACATCAGCTAAATATTTTTCTCCCACCTTTTTGCAAAGTACATATATGGGTCTTGTACGACCCACACCATCCGATTGAGGATAAACAGTGTAAAATGGCGTAACATATTCCACACAGGTTGTAAACCACCCACACCATCCCAACTGTGTAGTTCAATCATTGTCCATTTGCTTGATGGTGGCGTGTGTTTACGTTGAAGGATGCTCTTGTCCGCTGTACAAACGTCAACTGCTCTGTTGATTGTGGCGTGTGTTTACGTTGAAGGATGCTCTTGTCCGCTGTACAAACGTCAACTGCTCTGTGGTAGGGAGCATGAACACCGACTTGAGAAAGAATGTATCTTAAAAAAAAAAACCAGCTCTTTTTTTCAGTAATCAAATAAAAATATTCAGCGCTGGCTATACAAAAAGCAGACCCTCAGAACAGTTATCTGTACATTTACAGAATCAATTCACCAATAAATCAACGATCCTAAACAAGAAAGAAAAGGACAAGCATGCAAACCTACACAAAAGAGAAAAGCACATGGTCTGCACAAGTTTTAGATAAAAAATAAATAAAAAAATGAATTGTCAAAAAAGAACTGCAGCATTCATTTACTACAAAACTCAGCAATCATATACAGAATTCTTAAAAAAAAAAGGAGTAAAACTTGCATGCACTGATTCTTTTTTAAAATTTGATTGTGCATCATATGTTTGCTTTAAAACAAGACGTTTTGAAACTCAATATACATTGCAAAAAAGTGCAGATTACTGTTACAGAGCTGTCTACATGAACAGAGTTAAACTGAAAAGCAAGTAAAAAAAATAGTTAAAAAAAGAACAAAAAATGTCCGGAAACGTGATAGAATATAACGCAAAACACACCCACTCTAACGTCAGGCTTATCCTCAAAGTGATAATGGCATTAGGTACACTGTAGTAATCTTTGGCAAATGTTTTGCACAGATCAAATCCTTCAGACATAATGGATGCAAGAGTGGAAAACAAACTATGAAGAGTACATGTATTAGATTCACAAGGAACATAATATTGACACTCACATGGCTTCCATGGATGTAGACACAAAACAATCCTTTTGGGTCTAAAACAAGTCTCTGTGCACATTGATAAACCATTGAAGTATTTGTCCCTATGTTGTTTATTTATACCTTGAACACACACACACACACACACACACACACACACACACACACACACACACACACACACACACACACACACACACACACACACTCTCTCAAAAGGTAACAAAATACAAAGCACATCTGATAAATTACAATAGTTGTACATAGTGCAACAAACAATGAAAGAGACAAAGGGGACTTTTAAAAAAGGTCACAAAACCTTTATAATTGTCATGTAACCAAAAGTCGTGTCATTCTTCCCTTTGATTATTCTTAAGTTCCAATAAACATGACAGCAATGTACTTACAAGATGCGACAAAGATCCCCAAAGCTAGAAACAACATTAAAATAAAGTGTTTCCACACTGAAGAACAGAAATACCTGACCAGACATTTCAAATATCTTCATCTGAAATATCTGATCTTCTGCTCCACCCCCCGCGGGTTAGGGGGAGTCCCATATTGGTTGGGACGAGAAAGAATTTGCCCGATGCTCCCCAGCATGTCGTAAGAGGCGACTAACGGATTCTGTTTCTCCTTTTACCCTTGTTAAGTGTTTCTTGTATAGAATATAGTCAATTTTTGTAAAGATTTTAGTCAAGCAGTATGTAAGAAATGTTAAGTCCTTTGTACTGGAAACTTGCATTCTCCCAGTAAGGTAATATATTGTACTACGTTGCAAGCCCCTGGAGCAAATTTTTGATTAGTGCTTTTGTGAACAAGAAACAATTGACAAGTGGCTCTATCCCATCTTCCCCCATCCCCCGTCGCGATATAACCTTTGTGGTTGAAAACGATGTTAAACACCAAATAAAGAAAGAAAGAATCTTCTGCTCCTTTCGTCACATTCTTCATGCAACATAATAACCTTTTTTTCTGTATTATATGTAGAGTATACTAACACCAGCATATTTTGTCCTACAGCTTTCATGTTCCATCACACAAAAATAAAACCTAATAATACATCGTTATCATACAAGTATGTACACAAGATGTATGCGTATCAGGTCAATGAGGAATTAAGAGGTCACGCTCAAGGAGGTCATAGCCATCAGTCAAGGTCAACAATGATCACATTCACAGCCGGGAAGTGTGATCACTTCACAGTTCTCTGATCATCACCAGGCAATCCTTCACTTACTTCAAATGGCTAAAGCCACAGTTCACGCCAGTCCTTATCGCATTTGATTTTTTTTGGTCACTTTTTTTTTTTGGGGGGGGGGGGGGGGGGATGTGGTCCAAGTAAAACACCCAGATGGCAATTGCACACTCCTGGCTTGTTGTTCACTCCACTCCGAGTTCCTTGTGGTGCAGTGTCAGCCACTCGTGATAGTCGTTCAGCTTGTGGTCATCTGGCTGGACCTGCACGCAGAACATCATTGAATTGAACAGATTATTAGACAATAAGCAGTGTTGTTCCCAGACTCAGGGCCGGGTAGCTCAGTTGGTAGACAATAAGCAGTGTTGTTCCCAGACTCAGGGCCGGGTAGCTCAGTTGGTAGACAATAAGCAGTGTTGTTCCCAGACTCAGGGCCGGGTAGCTCAGTTGGTAGAGCACTGTACTTGTGATCCTAAGGTCACAGCTTTGAATCCCGGCAGGGTAGGACACGGGTCAATTTTATGTGCAGACGGTATCCATGTCCCACCCCTGTGTCACCACAGTGGCATGTAAAAGACCTCTGTCATTCTGCCGTAAGTGCAGGTGGCTGATTACACCTAAACATGCATACACCTGGGTAGTGCAACTCTAACTTGTTGCTGCTAGCTTTCAATGGGAGGAAGCGACCCAAATTTTCCAGCAATTGGATAATAAAGTGAATTAAATAAAAAATGAAATGGAAAAGACTAAGAGGACAATAGGTCAGTCGGATCTGGACGGAAAATGTGCATAGGTTAAATGTCCTAGAAACAAAAACAAATGTTCAAGTCAGAAGAGCTCCTCCATGTCAAACATCAAAGACCAAAGGCCCAGGCCTGGAAACAACACTGAATATGTATGACACTTATTGAAAAAGTCACGGTGAAAACACAAACACACATACTTGATATCATGTGGCTGGAGAAACAAATATAAACTTTTTATACACACTGTCTTGAAGACAGCTACCTATTAGTTCCAATTTTAGTGTCATCATTTTCCCCTTATACAATGGTAACTATCACGAGAGGAGTTCCTGATGGCAAGGACTTCAACATTCTGTAGGTGTTTAAGCTTACTTCTTTCCTATGACAATGTGTCTACTGTACTGACAGTTTAAAAACAAAAATAAAACACACAAAAAACAACTATTATTTCCTAATACAGACAATTATTATTTCACTTTTCATAGTTATTTTCAATGCCTTTCTGGTGCACATGCATCCAAACATTCACACTCACCTGTCTCCACTCTCTGACACAGAAAATCCTGTAGGAATCGTTGCCGTACTTCCCAATGCCGTGCAGTTCGATAGGATACTTCCAGTCTTTCGTCACATAGTCTTCTGCAATCCAAGTGTGATTGATTAAAAAATTAAATAAATAAATTAAGGTAAACAAAAGTCAATACACATTTTTTTTAGGATTTATTCAAGAAAAAGGATACCACAATGCTATCAGTGGTGAAAGTGAGCAAAAGTTTGTTTTATTCTGAATGAGCAAATTTGTTTTCCGACCCCCAAGACCTTTGCTGTGAACTTGGAATCCCATATGTGTGTAAACATGTACATGTATAGACGTGTGCAGCTATTGGCAGAGAGTCTGTGCTTAGACTTAACTCGAGGAAATCTTCTTCTTCTGCGTTCATGGGCTGAAACTCCCACAAGTATTGGCCGTAAGTCAAAGGAAGAATAGAGTTGAAATATGTCTGCTCCCCATGTACGGAGAGATCAAATGCAGTGCATTGTAATACAGAATAGCTAGTTGGCCTTGTGATCTCGGGTCAATGGCCCATACTTTTCAGCTCAGACCAGCTACCTGCCCTAGTTTACAGACACTGACCTTGTGACCTCGGGTCAATGGCCCATACTTTTCAGCTAAGACCAGCTACCTGCCCTAGTTTACAGACACTGACCTTGTGACCTCGGGTCAACGGCCCATACTTTTCAGCTGAGACCAGCTACCTGCCCTAGTTTACAGACACTGACCTTGTGACCTCAGGTCAATGGCCCATACTTTTCAGCTGAGAACAGCTACCTGCCCTAGTTTACAGACACTGACCTTGTGACCTCGGGTCAATGGCCCATACTTTTCAGCTGAGACCAGCTGCCTGCCCTAGTTTACAGACACTGACCTTCTGACCCCAGGTCAATTGTCGAATTTTTAACTATGAGACAGACGCCTTTGATATGAGAGGAAACTTTGTCAGGGTCAAAGTAGCAGAAACGTGCGTATCGCTAGAGAGGGAATGATATGTTTCTTTGTCAGAGTCAAAGTAGCAGAAACGTGCGTATCGCTAGAGAGGGAATGATATGTTTCTTTGTCAGGGTCAAAGTAGCAGAAACGTGCGTATCGCTAGAGAGGGAATGATATGTTTCTTTGTCAAGGGTCAAAGTAGCAGAAACGTGCATATCGCTAGAGAGGGAATCCGAATGATATGTTTCTTTGTACAGCAATCTGGGTACATGTGCACTGTTCTTTGTAATCATACACAAGGCAATACTGCTCAATAGGGCGCATGGGTTTAGTTGAGAAAACAAGTTGCTTCTTCTAGTCCCGGAAGTATGGTACATACAGCTTGGCTCATCCAGTGGAAAGGCTACACATTTAACATTTTAACCTGCCCATACTAAAAAAACAAAAAAAAACCTTTTCCACACAGACCTGAGAAGCGGATGATGGATGCAGCGCGTGTTTCATGCAGACCCAGTGGCTGGAGCATCTTTGCGATGCGCTCTTTTTCCGCCTTCCTGGCTTGCTCCGGACCAGGCCAGCGATTCAGGAACTTCCACAGCAAGGGGATGGCCACATCGGCTGTCAGATGGAGACAGGGTTTAGATATATATGCAGGCATTCTATTCAAGGAAGAATGAGTTCAAGGAAAGAAAGAAATAACGCTAGGGGTCTAGGGGCCGCGCAGGTCCCCTGGTGGGGTCCAGGGGCAGAGCCCCTTGTGGGGGTATGGTGGCAATGCCCCCAGAAGCTGAAGCATTTTGGCCTTGTAAATATGAATGTAACCCCCTATGGTGAAAGATATATTGTGCATGTAAATATGAACTTAACCCCCTCTGGTCAAAGATATATTGGCCATGTAAATATGAACTTAACCCCCTCTGGTCAAAGATATATTGTGCATGTAAATATGAACTTAACCCCCTCTGGTCAAAGATATATTGGCCTTGTAAATATGAACTTAACCCCCTCTGGTCAAAGATATATTGGCCATGTAAAGAAAACCATTATTTCGTCCCTCTCACCTCGGTTAATGTATCATTTTTTTTTTGCGTGTACATTTAAAAAAAGTTGTGGTTTTGCTTTCATGCAAATCCGCTAAATCATGGAGTGCTCAATTTGATTACCGTATTTGACGGACTACAAGCCGCGACTTTTTAAAAAAAAAAATCGCATTGCGGCTTATAAAAAGATGCGGCTAAAACGTTACCTAAACTTGAATAGGATTCACCTAATGGAAGTCGCCGCGGATTTTCATTTCACTCGATTAGCGATTACCGGTACTTTATTAGCTCTCTACTCAAGACTCGGTGCTTTTCTCTTTCTTTCGCGAATCTTCGTTTGTCAACAAGTCGTCGTGATAAGATAGCGTACAGAGAAACACCGGATGTATCAGGATCTCGCGCGCGCGATTTCGTTTTTTTGTGTCTCGCAATAGTTAGAGGAGTGAGAGCCGCCATGTTGTGTTTTCGTCTGCTCGAAATGTGCGCAAAAGTCGTAAATCATCCCAAAAAAGCTTATTCCGGGCGGGACTACATGTGTGTGTTGGTTACAAATTGTGTGTGTGATATTTTTCTTCAAACTTTTTAACTTTTCTTCTTTGTTTCACTTGTTTATTCTCGGAGCCGATTTCGCCAAATACCGTACTTTCGTTTGCCTGATTGTTTTGATTGATTGACTATATATTTTTCGACGGCGGCTAATATAGTGACGCGGCCTATACGTGGCTCGTCCCAATTTTTTTTTTTAAAGTCGGGGGTGCGGCTTATAAAACGGTGCGTCTTGTAATCCGTCAAATACGGTAACCAATATCCGCCAGCTGGGGCTTTGAAATCTACAGAAAATCATAACTTTAAGTAAGAAAATTCTCATGCCTGACCTCTCGTTTTGTTGAGGAATATGGTGGCCACCAGCATTTTCCAGGGGTCGTGGAACAGGCTTTCCTGAATTAGGTTGAAGGGGGAGCGAGGAGGGGTCCACATCTCATCACGTCGGATCCGAGGCTTCGGCATTTTGGGTGGCGCCCCGTTTGTCTTGAAGTAGTGACTCTCTGAAATCAGGAGACAACTAAATGAATAGATGAGTGAGCGAGAACTACGAGCAAACATTGATAAATGGACATTCAATAAAATGAGACTACTGAAAATACTGAGACTACTGAATACAATGAAACTGTTGCATGAAAACTGAAAGCAGTATTTCACCATTTTAAAATCATTTCCCCTCCTGAGATACAACATGAAACTGATTGTTTTTCATCATTTGGATATAATCCCAAATGGGCTATTTCATATATTTTAGAGTCACAGAAAATATCAGGTAATAGAAAGGCTTCATTCCAACTCAACCTTTAAAACCACAAACACAATTATTGGTAACAACACAATTTTAACTAACCATAAACACAATTATTGGTAAGAACACAATTTTAACTAACAGTTACACGACAAAAATTCGAACAAAACTTTTTTCGCTGCTGTGAGAACATCACATTTGTACTTCATGCTTGTACTAATTTCATCATTATAATTTCTTTTTCTCAGAGGGCGTGAGTTTTTGTGTTGGCCTGGATTTGTGTTTGCTATGGCTTGTAGACAGTGGGTATTGCATTCTAAATCTCATTAATCTGGCCTGTAGACAGTGGGTATTGAATTCTAAATCTCATTAATCTGGCCTGTAGACAGTGGGTATTGAATTCTAAATCTCATTAATCCGGTTACTGTAAGGCTTCTTTTTAAGCCTACTGTCTATATGATACTTACCGAGACAGTACTATTCTTGCACATTATCTATTATAGGCCGAAAAAATTGGACAAAACGCTGCGTGGGTACAATTATCTCCCATAACCATGCGCCACCGTGGATCCCAAGCACTGTCTGAGTGCTTCCCCCTTACAGGATGTAGGTGGCGCGTCCTCTTTCTTTATGAGCTGCAGACCCTCAAAAAGCCCATAACATATCAAGAGGGGAGGCGGGAGGGAAACTCTAATAGTACTGTCTCGGTAAGTATCATATAGACAGTAGGCTTAAAAAGAAGCCTTACAGTCAATATAACACTTACCTCGACAGTACTATTCTTGCACAGAATACCAGAGTGGTGTGAGGGTGATATGTAGAGTATTAAACTCCTTAATCAAAATCACTTAAATCCAAGGATTAAGATACCCAGGCAATTTTCGAACAGTACTACTGTAAAAGAAAATATACCCAAGAAAAATACCTTAGACTGACGTGACCATGCTGGCAACCACTGCTTTGGCAATGCCATACGACTGGTCAAGCCTGAGACTGGAAAAGTCTCGCATATAGTGGTTAATAAACGTGGCTGGAGTCTTCCAGAACGCGACCGCCATTATGCTTTGGAGCGAGGCACCCCGCACGTGCGCCAACGAGGAGCCGATAGCCCGAATCTCGTGTGCCCTGATGTCAGGGACCACATCCACTTGAGCATGAACATAAGCCTGTTTGATAAGCAAGGTCAGCCAACGAGCTAAAGTTTGTCTAGAAATATCCGATTGGTACTTCGGATTAAGCGAGACAAACAGTGACCGCTTAGAAGACCGAAAGCTACGTGTTCTATCCAGGTACACTCTAAGGGCACGTACTGGGCAGAGGAAGCGATCAGGGTCATCATGTTCAAGAGTGGGAGCCAAGGCTTGAATGACTACTGGTTTGGACAACTCCGAGGCATTCTGATTCTTGGCTCGAAAGTCTGGTAGGAAAGCCAACGTCACCTGATGTGTGGTGAACTCAATGTCAAATTCCAGGCCACTCAAAGCTTGAATACCACTGAGTCTACGGCAAGTGGCTAAAGCGATGAGGAACACAGTCTTAAAAGTCAGGAACTTGATACTAATGCCTGCCAGGGGTTCAAACTCCTTGCTACGCAGGAGTTTGAGAACCAGGAAGACATCCCACTTGGGAAATGAAACCCGAGGTTTAGACACCGCTGCATTGCTAATACCCGAAAGGACATTAGCAATGAGGGAGGAACTGATCAAGTGTTCAGGTCTGCGACCAGTAGCAGCCGCAATCGTGGAAGTGATGGCAGATTTGTATCCAAGAAGAGTCTTAGAAGAAAGACTCTTCTTTTGATACACTTCCACCAGGAAGTTGGCCAAGTCCTGTGTTGAGGGATAAAGCGGCTTTATCCCCTTGGACAAGGCGAAGGAGGCCCAAGCTCTCCAGCGTAAGTCATAGAGCTGATTAGTTGATCGCCTCTTAGCGTTCAAGGAAAACTCTACTGAACTCTTGTGCAATCCTAGTGCAAGCAGTTTGGAGCGCACAAGAGCCATGCGGTCAAGCACAGACTCTCTGGACGTGGATGAGGGAGGCCTGATCGAGGCTGGAGCAGACTTCCCCCGTCCAGATTCAGAGGTAGAGGGTCTACGTGGGTGAGACCGCGAAGATCTGGAAACCACGGAGCTGTTGGCCAGTAAGGCGCGACCAAAATCAGTCTTGGCCGTTCCTGCAGATACTTTGCCAGTACCCTCGGAATCAGAGATGTCGGGGGATAGGCGTAAGCATCGAGGAGCCTCCACGAGAGAGTGAATGCGTCCACGTGGAACGCATTCGTGTCTCGAAAGGGGCTGACGTACCTGGGAAGCCGAGCGCTGAATCGAGTTGCGAACAGATCGATCAGAGGACGGTCCCACCTTGCCCACAGACGCCGTAGAACGTTGTGAGCGATGGTCCATTCTGTGGGGAGAACCTGATCGCCCCGACTGAGAATGTCGGCCAGGGCGTTCAGTTTCCCCGGAACGAATTGGACTGACATCCGGACCTGATTGGTCTGGCACCAGAGCAGAATCTCCTCCGCTAACAGGGAGAGGGACCGAGAATTGGTGCCCCCCTGGTGGCGAAGGTAAGCTAGGCATGTGGTGTTGTCCCCGTGGACCAACACATCCTGATCCCGAATCAGGAGGCGAAACTCCAGCAGAGCCCGACGAACCGCCTCCAACTCTAGAAAGTTGATGTGTAGGAGGGACTCCTCCTGGGTCCAGACCCCCTGGGCCTCGTGCAGGTCCAGGTGGGCCCCCCAACCCCGCGTAGAAGCGTCGGTGTACAGGAAGAGAGACGGCCGTCTCGGTTGGATAGGCACCGCAGAGTTGAGCCAGATCGGGTCCAGCCATTGGACTACAGCCTCGTGAAACCAAGGCCCGATCTGGACCAACTCGGTGTAATCGAGAGGCCTGGAAGTCCGATCTGCTACTGCCCGTTGCAGGGGACGTTTGTGTAGCCTTGCAAGGGGCAGCAGCAGAGCGACAGACTCCATGGAACCCAACAGTTCCGCCAGCCGCCTGTGAGGAACAGCGCGGCAAGCCTGAATGGAGAGGATCTTTCGCCTCAGGGAGAGGATTCTGTCCGGGGAGGGAGACACAGTGTAAAGCACTGTGTCGAACGCCATCCCCAAGTAGCAAAACTGCTGGGCTGGCACGAGGTCTGACTTGTGCCACTGTATCTGGAACCCCAAAGCATGGGTCCGTTCCAGGACCTGCCGGGTGTGTTGGAGGCATTGATCGCGAGACTGGGCCAGGGTGAGCCAATCGTCCAAATATTGACGCAGACGCACACCCTGAGCTCTGACCAACGCCGCCAGCTCCTTGACCACCTTTGTAAAAATCAGCGGGGCCAAGGACAGGCCGAATGGGAGGGCCCGAAACTCGAACACTGTGCCCTCCCAAACAAACCGGAGCAGATGTCGGTACCCCGGGGCCACCAGGATGTGGAAGTAAGCATCCTGGAGGTCCACAGACGTGGCCCAATCGTTTGGCCGGATGGCCAACCGGACCGACGAAGGGGTTTCCATCTTGAACTTGCACCTGCGAAGGTACAAGTTCAAGGTGGAGAGGTCCAACACCGGCCTGAACCTGCCGTCCTTTTTGGGGACGGTGAACAGGCGGGAGTAGAACCCCGGAGAAGGCTGAGAAAGGGGGTAGACAGCCTTCTTCTCGACCAACGAGTTCACCTCGTCTTGAAGAGCCTGCCATCTGGCAGGGTCTCGAGGAGGGGGGAACGTCAAAGGTAGAGCGGACAATGGAGGTTGTGACGACAGCGGTAGAGAAAACCCCGACCCCACCACCCTCAAGATAAACTGGTTGGAGACCAGTCTGCCCCACATGTCGCGGGCCCGAAAAAGGGAACCGACGGACGAAAGAGGGGCAACTTGAGGGGGCGTCAACGTAGGGCCGGGACTCACTGAAAATTCTGCTGGCGGGCAGGCGCAGGCTTGCGACCACCCCCCTGGTGGTGCTGCTTACCCTTACCTGTCTGAGCACCCTTCTTCTTACGCTTGGGAGCACGAGAAGCCGGGGCCGCAGGGGGGAACGCGACAGGCGCCTGAGAGGAGGAAGAAGGAGGCAGTGAAACTGGCTTCTTCTTCTTCTTCTTCTGAGGCTGGGAGCTGGAGGTGACTGTAGCACTTCTCTTACTCCCCGCCGACGTCGCCGAAGCAGCGAGGCCAACCATCAGAGAATCAGTGTTCCTCTGGCGTGTGGACTCCACCACAGAACGGACAGTGCCCGGATGAAAAAGGGAAGAAGGCTGAGGAAACGTGTTCCTCAGACTCTTCCTCATATCCGGAGGCACTAAAGAAGTAGCCAGAAAATGATCACGGAACAGGGCCAACAAGTGGACCCGTGTTCCAATGGCCAATTCTGCCGCAGTCGTCACGCACGATCGCACGGCATGCAAAGCCCGATCCACTCGAACCGTGTCAAGGACCCGAGTGGAATCGGACTCTGCCCGATCGGGAGGGTCCAACAGTGTGGACAGCGTGCTCATCCATGTCAAGGCCTGTGATTGGGCCTCGACAATGGAAGAAACGGTGGCCTCAAGATTGTGGAACGAAGCAGAGCTCAGTTCCACCTTCTTGACCGAAGGCACCTCCCCAACGAACACATCACCGTCAGCCCCACCCTGAACACTCGAAGTCTGGAAAGGGAGAGTTCGAGAGTCAAAGGGAAAAGGGAGGGACGAAACAGATTGGACACGAGGAAACAGTGGAGGTGCGCCTCCCGAAGGAAAGCACGGCACTGAATCCGCGTCCTCCCGAGGAACATAGGTCGCGTTCGCACGTGAATCTGTACTCCTCAGGCGATGTGCTGCCGCTTCCACCGTGGCACTAAGACTAGGGTGGAACGCGAATTGCTGGCGGCCGGATCGTTCATAAAACGAGCCGCCGGCAGACGCGGCGTGTGCCTCCCGCGCCCGGGCCGAAGCGGACTCCAAGGACGAGAGGGCGTCGGAGGGAAGGACGTCCTGAAACTGTTCAAACGTCCTTCTAGCTGTGCGAGGGAGAGCCTCCTGCCTCTCGTCCTCAGACTCCACGTCCTGTGTGTCAACCGAAGGGTTGGGAACACTAGACGACAGACGCTTAAGAGAGGCATCCGTGGCGTCAAGACGCCGCGTGATGTCTGTCATGTACTGTTGGAAAGTACGAAGCATAGCTTCGGAAGTTCCATCAGAAACCGGCAAGGGTAGAGGATCAGTGTTAACCTCAGGGCGACCCTGATCCTCCTCCCCATCGTCCTCTGACTCACTCTCCTCTTCACTTCCCGACAACTCCTCAACAGCAGGAGTGTAGGAAGCTTGAGGGGGAGGAGCCGAAAGTGATGAAGTAGACTGTGACGAAACGCCCACTGAAGCAAGAGGCCGCGAAGACCCCTGCCCCAAAGACGAAACGTCTCCAGCAGCCGAAGGGAGAGAACAACAAAAACCCTGCGACTGTTGGGTCAGTCCAGCCAACGAACCCCCGCCATTTATAGACTGAACAGGGACCCATCGGGTCTGATCAGAAAAGAAATGGTCCGGTCCGGTCGGGGGTGCCGATCCGGTCCGGTCGGGTGGTCCGGTGTTCCGGTGGTCAGGTCCGGTCCGGTCGAGTGGTCCGGTGTTCCGGTGGTCCGGTCCGGTCCGGTGGTCCGGTCCGGTCCCGTACCATCCGGAGGTCCCGTTCGGCACAGAACCATCCGTACCCACAAAAGTGTTCGGGTGGTTCGGTCCGGACGTGGAAACACCGTACCATCCGGACCCGTAGGTCCGGTGGTCCGGTGTGTTCCGGTTCGGTGCCAGACCACCCGGACCAACAGAGGTGGTCGGGTGGTCCGGTCCCGACCGGACCACTGGTCCCGTACCGTACCATCCGGACCCGTAGGTCCGGTGGTCCGGTGTGTCCCGGTTCGGTGCCAGACCACCCGGACCAACAGAGGTGGTCGGGTGGTCCGGTCCCGACCGGACCACTGGTCCCGTACCGTACCATCCGGACCCGTAGGTCCGGGGGTCCGGCAAGGGCCAGAGGTACTGTCCCGCACCGGACCCTAAGGTCCGGTACGGTCCCGTACCATGGGTCCCGTCCGGACCAAACCCGGAGGTCAAGTCCAGTCGGGACCCGTGGGTCCGGTTCGATCCCGACCCGTAAGCCTGGACCGTTCCGGACCCTTGGTCCGGACCATCCGTCACCCGAACACCAGACGCTAAGGAATGGCGTGGGGTCAAGACGGTCCGGTCGGAGGTGTCGGTTTGAGCAACAGAAACAATGTTCCCGTCGCCCTGACCATTCGACAGAAGTACCACGTTCTGTCGAACACCTCCACGTCCAGTAACTAGTCGGCCGGAGCGTTTCATAGAGGGACAGCCACCAGTCACACGGACGTCAGAGGGAACCGTAGTAGCAGTGGTCGTAGGCACGATGCCTGAAACCCCTGCCCCCACAGGACCGCCCTGAACGGGGTCAATTCGCATCCCAACCCCAGCGGGGAGGGAATTCATAGACCCCGTCATCTCCTCCGATCTCCCCCCCCATGAGTCCGAGACTACTGTCGAAACAGCAGTAGACGACCCAGCGAGGGAGTTCAGAGGAGGACCCGTGTCCCTCCTGGCTTCCACAGCGGTGGAAACCGAGGAGGGCACAGGAGAGGCACCGGAAAAGAAAGAAGTCGAAACCTGAGTCTCTCCCGTAGCCCCTAGATCAGATTCACCAACCCCCAAAGAGGGTTGGGAATCGACCCGCCCCCGGATTCGAGCCAGGGAGGAGAAGGAAACCTTCCCCCCAGGCTTGAAACCGGGAGGAGCTGAAGCCTGAGACTGAGGGCCGGACAACGGCGTCGAAGGGGGGGAAGCGTGTTCCACGGAAGGAGAAGGAGAAAGACGCTTTTTCTTTCCCCTCGACCTTCCCCGAACCTTCGACGGCGCAGCCCCGCCCGAAGTCCCAGGTTCAAGCCCAGCCTGTTTGAGCAAGCTCGCATTGAGCTTGCTCAAACAGGCTTTCTCCGCCCTCCCTCGCCGCAAACGCAAAGCGTTTGGGGAGGGAGAGTCGGAGCGCCGAAAGGTCCCCCTGTCCGTGCGCAAAACATGACGCTGTGCGCCCGGAGAAGGGTTGCCCCCGGCAGACTCTGGTTCCGTAGAACCAGAGCCCAAAACAAGACGAGACATCCTACCTCGCCCTGTACGTACCCTTAAAAAAAATCGAGAATTAACAAAATTCAAAGAAAATTAGGTCAATACTCAAGTGAATGAGGCGAAACGAGAAGCAGACGACCGGTCACCACGAAGTAGGACGGTAGGCACGCCGAGTCCGCCACACAACAACGGAGGCACAAGTTGGAAGAAAAACAACGTAGCCTCAAGCCAGAAGTGGAATAACACACAAAAATCCAACAGGTGGTAATCCACACAGAAAAGAAGACTCTAGAATCCAAAATAATCCGGGAGCGCAGCAGAAACACAGCCTACTGTCACGCGCGAAAAAAGAAAGAGGACGCGCCACCTACATCCTGTAAGGGGGAAGCACTCAGACAGTGCTTGGGATCCACGGTGGCGCATGGTTATGGGAGATAATTGTACCCACGCAGCGTTTTGTCCAATTTTTTCGGCCTATAATAGATAATGTGCAAGAATAGTACTGTCGAGGTAAGTGTTATATTGACTAGAGTTCCCTTGCTATGGCCTGTAGACAGTGGGTATTGAATTCTAAATCTCATTAATCTGGCCTGTAGACAGTGGGTATTGAATTCTACATCTCATTAATCCGGTTACTAGAGTTCCCTTGCTATGGCCTGTAGACAGTGGGTATTGAATTCTAAATCTCATTAATCCGGTTACTAGAGTTCCCTTACTATGGCCTGTAGACAGTGGGTATTGAATTCTAAATCTCATTAATCCGGTTACTAGAGTTCCCTTGCTATGGCCTGTAGACAGTGGGTATTGAATTCTAAATCTCATTAATCCGGTTACTAGAGTTCCCTTACTATGGCCTGTAGACAGTGGGTATTGAATTCTAAATCTCATTAATCCGGTTACTAGAGTTCCCTTGCTATGGCCTGTAGACAGTGGGTATTGAATTCTAAATCTCATTAATCCCGTTACTAGAGTTCCCTTACTATGGCCTGTAGACAGTGGGTATTGAATTCTAAATCTCATTAATCCGGTTACTAGAGTTCCCTTGCTATGGCCTGTAGACAGTGGGTATTGAATTCTAAATCTCATTAATCCGGTTACTAGAGTTCCCTTGCTATGGCCTGTAGACAGTGGGTATTGAATTCTAAATCTCATTAATCCGGTTACTAGAGTTCCCTTGCTATGGCTTGTAGACAGTGGGTATTGAATTCTAAATCTCATTAATCCGGTTACTAGAGTTCCCTTGCTATGGCCTGTAGACAGTGGGTATTGAATTCTAAATCTCATTAATCCCGTTACTAGAGTTCCCTTACTATCAGGACTGGAACCTGCAACAGGAGAAGGCTTGACCGCCGGACTCTTCTTCCTAGATGGGCTCTTTGCAGACTGACTCGCCTGACTACTTCTGCCCTTCGCTGCTCCTCCCTTGGACCCCCGCGGCGGGAAAGTAGGCGGCGGAGTGTGTCGCGCCACAGAGCTGGCCGTGGATGAAGAAGTGCTGGCCGAATCTTTGACGTCTCTGGTGCTGGAACTGTCTGACAGATGCATCATCTTCACTTTGGCAGCCATGTTCTGATTCTCGTCCTCCTCCTGAGAGGTCAAGGACACGTCAGTCTGGTCTGAGTGCATGCCCATGGAATGTGAGTCTGTCTCCATGTCAGCATCTAGCGAAATCTTCGCTCGTTTGCGAGCTGATGCGTCAGAGTCTGAAGGTGACAGTGACCTTTTTGATTGCATTGTTCTGCTCTGAAGTCTCAACGGATCTTTCCTGCCCAGTGTTGGACTTGGATTTGTGGTGGTGTTTTGTGAAACGGAGCTGAGGGGAGTTTTCTGGGTGGGTGTCTGTGGGGTGTCCTGTGGAGTGCTGCTGTCCGATTCGCTGTCAGTCTCCACTTGATACCCAGACGACGTCACTGATGGGGATGGAACAGAGACTTCATCCACTTTCTCCGTCAGGTTGGCCGCCATCTCATCTTCTTCACTCTTGAAGGGGTCCTCTTGCTCTTCGGCCAGGTAACCATCGTCTGCCACTGCATCCTCTTCAACGCTGTCCTCTAGCGTGCCAGAAGTTTGGTCTGATCCTTCAGCCGTTTCAGCCATGGGAGCAAAAGTTTTATGCAGCATTGATTTGAAGGATGACTTGAACTTGGACTCTGTAACCGTTTGAGGGGACTTGGTCTTGAGGTTGAACAGGGAATGCAGTTTTAACTGTGGAGATTCCTTGACCTTGGAAGGTGACGCTGTCTTCTTGCGCACAGCTTTTGTCTTTTTCGTCCCCACAATTTCCCATGATGTACTCTGTGAGGCAGCTTCATCTTTCACGAGCTCTGGGCTTATCTCCTTGCTTTCAGCAACCAGTTTTCTTTTCAAGCTTACTTTGGGAATAGTCTTTAGTTTTGGTGTTTTTGGAAGCTTGGGTGTGGGCTGGCTTTTAGGAGTTTTACTTCTGGGTGCCCTGATCACAGGTGTCTTTTTCGGCTTGGGAGTAGAGAACGGCTGCTTGAAAACAAAATCAAACGAAGTGTCCGTCAGCATATCAGCTTGACCCAGCTTTTCCAGATAGAGTTGAACGTTGGGCAAAGAGCGCATTTTGAATCCAGTGTCACTGAAACAAAGAAAATTTTACATGGTCACCAACAATGGTCAGAGCAAAAGTTATTTTTCTTCTTCATCTGCCTTCATGGGCTGAAACTCCCATGTAAGTGGGTTTTTTTTTGCGTGAGTGGGTTTTTACTTGTGTGACTGGTTTTTTACCCCATCATTTAGGCAGCCATACACCGTTTTGAGGCCAATATTGTCTGAGCAGTCTGATGAAGTGTAGCTCTATGGGTATGCTCTTTATGAGGGGCCAATATTGTCTGAGCAGTCTGATGAAGTGTAGCTCTATGGGTATGCTCTTTATGAGGGGCCAATATTGTCTGAGCAGTCTGATGAAGTGTAGCTCTATGGGTATGCTCTTTATGAGAGGCCAATATTGTCTGAGCAGTCTGATGAAGCAAGGGTTGCACTCATTTGTTCAAACGGGCGTCTTTCGACACAAAAGGGGGTAAACCATTATGCAGATGATTGATGCGGCCGCTATTAGATCTGAAAAGGGTTATAGAAAGGGCGATACTGGCGTATAGTCACAATCTGTCAGGCTTCCTACGAGTAAACCAGCCAGCAAGAAATACTGACTGTAAAAACAACGCATGACAGGTACACACAGGACTGGTGAGAAACAGTCCTAGTTATAGCGCATGTTGAAATATCAGTCCTAGTTATAGCGCATGTTGAAATATCAGTCCTAGTTATAGCGCATGTTGAAATATCAGTCCTAGTTATAGCGCATGTTGTTGAAATATCAGTCCTAGTTATAGCGCATGTTGAAATATCAGTCCTAGTTATAGCGCATGTTGAAATATCAGTCCTAGTTATAACGCATGTTGTTGAAATATCAGTCCTAGTTATAGCGCATGTTGAAATATCAGTCCTAGTTATAGCGCATGTTGAAATATCAGTCCTAGTTATAACGCATGTTGAAATATCAGTCCTAGTTATAGCGCATGTTGTTGAAATATCAGTCCTAGTTATAGCGCATGTTGAAATATCAGTCCTAGTTATAGCGCATGTTGAAATATCAGTCCTAGTTATAGCGCATGTTGAAATAACAGTCCTAGTTATAGCGCATGTTGAAATAACAGTCCTAGTTATAGCGCATGTTGAAATATCAGTCCTAGTTATAGCGCATGTTGAAATATCAGTCCTAGTTATAGCGCATGTTGAAATATCAAAGGCTATGCTGACTGGGAGTGATTTGCGTTGGTTGACACACAAGACCTCTGTTGTGTCAGTGGTACAAAAGATGCGTATAGCACTAAAATAAAAAAAGACAACAAATACGGTACTCACGTGTTTAAAGGCTGACATAGTCCTATTTAATTAGTTTAATGACTTCCAGGGCTTATCCCATCGTTGCGGGGATGTATAAATTAAGCTTCCTGCAAAGTTTTAGGTTTGAAGTCCTTACCAGTAACGAGAAATAATTAATTCTTTATTGCATTGTTTAGCAACAGTTCTCCAGGACTTGGGCTATTTTTAGACCGAAGGACGTCACTTTGTGACGTTTCGTAAACCAAAGATGGCGTTTGAGACTGTTCTGTTTACATTCGACACTATCAACACCACTTTGCAAACTGAAATAATTTTTTCTGTGTTCGAAAGCTACAGCCAATCGTTATTATATCCCCTTAGGTACAGTTTTATAACATTATTGGCACATGTAAACAATATGAATTAATTAATGAACGCTACGAGTATGGCAGCCTTTAAAGAAGACGATACAAATCTCAACATTTACACAATATTATATTATATTTTAAAGCGTATAACACTCCTAAAATGAAATATTGACACATATTCCTGCAATGCAGTTGAACCCCCCTTTTAAGACACCCCCCCCCCCCTTCCCTTTTTAGACTCCCTCCCTTTTAAGACCGTGTTTTCTTAGACTTTCTATTCATAACCTGTGTACAGTTACCCCCATTTTAAGACTCCCTCCTTTAGAAGACGTGATTTTGTCAGATTTGTGGAGGTCCTAAACGGAGGGTTCCACTGTCGCCTTAATTGCTACATGCCCGCCTACAACATCAAGGAGTTCCACTGTAGCCTTACTTGCTACATGCCCGCCTACAACATCAAGGGGTTCCATGGTAGCCTTACTTGCTACATGCCCGCCTACAACATCAAGGGGTTCCATGGTAGCCTTAATTGCTACATGCCCGCCTACAACATCAAGGGGTTCCATGGTAGCCTTACTTGCTACATGCCCGCCTACAACATCAAGGGGTTCCATGGTAGCCTTACTTGCTACATGCCCGCCTACAACATCAAGGGGTTCCATGGTAGCCTTAATTGCTACATGCCCGCCTACAACATCAAGGGGTTCCATGGTAGCCTTAATTGCTACATGCCCGCCTACAACATCAAGGGGTTCCACTGTAGCCTTAATTGCTACATGCCCGCCTACAACATCAAGGGGTTCCATGGTAGCCTTAATTGCTACATGCCCGCCTACAACATCAAGGGGTTCCATGGTAGCCTTAATTGCTACATGCCCGCCTACAACATCAAGGGGTTCCACTGTAGCCTTAATTGCTACATGCCCGCCTACAACATCAAGGGGTTCCACGGTAGCCTTAATTGCTACATGCCCGCCTACAACATCAAGTGGTTCCACTGTAGCCTGAATTGCTACATGCCCGCCTACAACATCAAGGGGTTCCACGGTAGCCTTACTTGCTACATGCCCGCCTACAACATCAAGGGGTTCCACTGTAGCCTTAATTGCTACATGCCCGCCTACAACATCAAGGGGTTCCACTGTAGCCTTAATTGCTACATGCCCGCCTACAACATCAAGGGGTTCCACGGTAGCCTTAATTGCTACATGCCCGCCTACAACATCAAGGGGTTCCACTGTAGCCTTAATTGCTACATGCCCGCCTACAACATCAAGGGGTTCCACGGTAGCCTTAATTGCTACATGCCCGCCTACAACATCAAGGGGTTCCACGGTAGCCTTACTTGCTACATGCCCGCCTACAACATCAAGGGGTTCCACTGTAGCCTTAATTGCTACATGCCCGCCTACAACATCAAGCAGCCAACATTTCACACATGATAGAAAAGGCTGCATGACTGAAAGCGAAAGAACCTAGCACCTACCTGTAGAGTGTCTGGTCATAGCGACCAGCATGTTTCCCGCCCATTCGCAAGATCTGGACACGCCTCCATCCAGGTGGTAGACTGTCCGTGGATTCTATCCTCCTTGGCAAACTGTAATGAAGGGAACATAGGACATCTTTCATTATTTGTACTCGGTTGCAGCATGATTGATAAACAATCCGTACACCTGCACTGACTCTAACCGGGTAGTGCAAAATAAACTCTACTTAAAAAAAAAAGAATTATTGACTCAAATGCACATTCATAATTCCTTACAAATGAGTCACATCATATTCAGACTGATTTGTGAGAACATGTAAGCTTGTTTGTCATCAAACCCTCTTTTACTTATCAAACTCTCCAAGAAAGTAAAAGATTCACAGAATATTTGTACATACCGTATTTGACGGACTACAAGCCGCGACTTTTTTTTTAACAAAAAATCGCATTGCGGCTTATAAAAAGATGCGGCTAAAACGTTACCTAAACTTGAATAGTATTCACCTAATGGAAGTCGCCGCGGATTTTCATTTCGCTCGATTAGCGATTACCGGTGCTTTATTAACTCTCTACTCAAGACTCGGCGCTTTTCTCTTTCTTTCGCGAATCTTCGTTTGTCAACAAGTCGTCGTGACAAGATAGCGTACAGAGAAACACCGGAAGTATCAGGATCTCCCGCGCGAGATTTCGTTTTTTTGTGTCTCGCGATAGTTGGAGTACTGAGAGCCGCCATGTTGTGTTTTCGTCTGCTCGAAATGTGCGCAAAAGTCGTAAATCATCCCAAAAAAGCTTATTCCGGGCGGGACTACATGTGTGTGTTGGTTACAAATTGTGTGTGTGTGTGTGTGATATTTTTCTTCAAACTTTTTCACTTTTCTTCTTTGTTTTACTTGTTTATTCTCGGAGCCGATTTCGCCAAATACCCTACTTTCGTTTGCCTGGTTGTTTTGATTGATTGACACGATCTGATCATATTTTTTTCGACGGCGGCTAATATAGTGACGCGGCCTATACGTGGCTCGTCCCAATTTTTTTGTTAAAAGTCGGGGGTGCGGCTTATAAAACGGTGCGTCTTGTAATCCGTCAAATACGGTAATCACAAAGCACAAGATTGTTAAAAGTATATGGATATTATTAATCTGACAATCGCAACATCAAAGATTCAAACAGGCTAATCAGGATTGACACATTTTATTCGACAAACTTCTTGAACTAGTTTTTGCAGGATCCTTAATTTCTGTGGTAAAATTGTGTGAGAAGAGCATGGACTTGTGATCCGAGAGTCACGAATTCGAACATGGGTCAACTTTATGTGCAGAATCAGAAACGGTATCCATGTTCTACCCCCGAGTTGCCACTGTGGCACGTAAAAGACCTCAGTCATTCTGCCGTAAGTGCAGGTGGCTGATTACACCCAGGGTTTCATTTACTAGTGCGCCCTGCGCCATTGGCGCATTAAATCTGAAAAGTTCCATCACAATTCCCTTCAATGCGTCAAAGGGCGCATTAAGATTACGTACCACTGCGCCACCAAATGTACACTTTACATCGGATTACACACACACACACACACTTTACATCGGATTACACACACACACATAACACGATATATAGCGGCTAATTCTCAGATGGCACCATATTGCACCATTTTGCATCTTTTGTTAAAAACGCGTACAGGCCTCGTTTGCGCTTCTTGCATTTGGTTGAGGGGGACAAATGTCCCATAGCCTTTATCTCCCAGGCTAAACCCTGTACACCTAAACACACATACACCGGGGTAGCACAACGCTGTTGCTGTTAGCTTTCCACTGAGAGGAAGCGACCCGAATTTCCCGGCGATGGGACAATAAAGTACAATGAAATTGAAAATGAAAAAAGAGTGCCATCAAACTGAAAAAGCCTGCAGGCCCCACACCCATCTCACCTGATGGCCGCTGCAGGCTCGGTCACAGACATGTCCTTAGCCCCTCCTTCATCAGCCTCTGATTCTGATTGGTCCGATGGAGCAGTTACCATCACGGTTGGCACGGCAATTGGGGGGCTGTACCTCTTCAAAGGTTTGGATTTGCGTGCTCTCGCTCTTTTACGAGACACGGGCGTCGATCTGAAAAACATTAATGAGTCATTGAATACAGGGAAGACTGCAAGTGAAAGACAAAGCTTTGGCAGAAAGATCATGCATTATGAAGTGAGATGGACACAATAATAGAACTTCAACTAAATTAACACACACACACAAAACTGTTATTTGTTAACATAATAACAACCGAGTTAAAAGTCACTGTAAATGGTATCATAAAAGTTGTTAAAAGTTACGTGTTACAAGGGATCGATACTCCAGATAGCCCCATGAAAGCAACATTACACACTGAAAGACAAGTGAACATTTTGAAATTCACTCAGCGTGAATAATCTGGATAGCCCACAAGAAAGCATTATTCGCTTTGCCCATAAAACCAAGTTTCTTAATTAGCTGTTGATCAAAACACCACCACTCACTGTTCAACAGAAGAAGATGCACGTTCAGCATCAGCTGAGGATGATGGCATGTCGCTTTCAGCGTCCACTGCAGGTGTGTCGTCATCTACCAGGCCAGCCATGGGACTTTCCACGGAAGCTGCTGTAACCACGTCCCCAATGGGTGTATCTGCATCAGGCTCAGCTGAATGCTCCACATCTGGCGCTAGTTTTTCATTTTCAACATCAACTACTGCTTCTAAATCAGAAGATGCCGGAGAAGCTGCAGGGTCTGCAGAGGCAGATGGGGTCACAAGGTCACCAGCGGGTGAGGCTGCTGATGCTGCTTCAATGGAAGCGACCGAGTCTGGAGCTGAGTTCTCATTCTCGTCAAGGTCTTCCGGTTTGAGTTCCAAAATGCAGTCATCACCTGTGGCTGTGCTGTCAACAGGCTCCTCTTGCATGATACTCTCGTCGGAGCTGCACTCAGCACCAGGGCCTGGATTATCAGCAGAAACGTCTGCCATATTGTCTGCTACAAAGCTTTCACTGTTGCTTACACTGGCGTTGTGTAACTGTTCATTGTCATCATACTCCTGATCGAAAAGTGAAGGTGAAGAAACTGCCTCTTGAGGCACAAGGGTAGACTCTGTTGAAACAACGTCTTCCTGGATTTCGTCAGTCTCCATAACTGAAAAACAGTAGAACAATGAACACTGTTGTCAGCCTGATTATGAATTTTAGCAAGGATTTACATACAAGTGAATTTTATCAAAGACTCACAACACATCCTTATTCCTTACAGAATAATACTAATAGTAATAGATCTTAGATGGTCTACCACTTTCGTATAACTATAAGCATGACACTGACAGTACAGGACGAACAAAGACAATTTATAGTCTTACAAAGAATAAGATCTATAGGCAGGAACTTGATGTCTTTTCAAGATATCAATTCTTTACGTGATCATGACACAACAGTCTTGTGGGAACGGAACATACAATACAAACCTACACGCGCGATCCAAAAACGATAAAACTGACATGGATTACCAACTTGTACCCTATGCATGGACAAAGGGCAAATTACCTTTTCCAGTTCGACGAGAAGCTGGCTTTATGCTTAAATAAGAAAGTGTGAAGCTTATTGTGTTGAAACTGGTCAAGTGATTTGTTGATCATCCACACAGCTGCACAGGGAGGCCTACAGAATAAAGTAAGGAAAATTATTCGCGCGGCGCTGCCATTTACAGCATGTGGTTAAAGCGAACGAGTTGAACCATCTGCAGATAAGAGCAATTATAGGAAAAATCAAAACACAGTCGTGAAGAAAACGGTATTATGATTGTGGCTTTCTTACAAATTTTTTTCTCTCCATCTTACATGAATGTTTTGGCAATCTGCGCTTGAACACACAACAATTTGCTTTACACAGAAAATTTTAAAAGTGCCGAAAAGCCTCGTTTCGAATCAAATGGGGATTCAACTTCATTTGCAAACGAAAGCGAGTTTTCGATCGCGACCGTGTGATTGGTGCAGCTGGTAGTTCTGACGGGTGATTTTTAGTGCTAAACTCTATAAGTTTAGTTACTTATGAATGTGGGAGCAGCAGCAGCAGTATCCGTCACTGTAAAACCTCTTCCACTTTTAAAAAGTCCCTTAAAACTCACCTTTTCAAGTCTGCTTACAATACCTGATGCACACGCCTGCCTCGTGATATGATTTTATCTGCCAGCATTCCAATAAACTCACTAGTTAATATTTTTTATTGGGTAGTCTCACATTATTAACACTATATATATGTACTACTGTTGTTTGTAAAATATGTTTTAAACGCTTACTTAATTCTTTTTATGTATTTAAATATTTGTTGAATTTATTGTGTGTGTGTGTGTGTGTGTGTGTGTGTGTGTGTGTGTGTGTGTGTGTGTGTGTGTGTGTGTGTGTGTGTGTGTGCCGTCGGAGTGTGTGTGTTGTGTGTGTGTGTGTGTGTGTGTGTGAGTACATGTGTGTGTGTGTGTGTGTGTGTGTGTGTGTGCGTGCGTCAGTGTGTCAGTGTGTGTGTGTGTGTGTGTCAGTGTAAGTGTGTATGTGTGTTTGTGTGAGGTTGGGTGTGTGTCAAAATGTGTTGTGCAATATGGCATGAACATCTTTTTATATTTAGTCAAGTTTTGACTAAATATTTTAACATCGAGGGGGAATCGAAACGAGGGTCGTGGTGTATGTGCGTCTGTGTGTCTGTGTGTCTGTGTGTGTGTGTGTGTGTAGAGCGATTCAGACTAAACTACTGGACCGATCTTTATGAAATTTGACATGAGAGTTCCTGGGTATGAAATCCCCGAACGTTTTTTTCATTTTTTTGATAAATGTCTTTGATGACGTCATATCCGGCTTTTCGTGAAAGTTGAGGCGGCACTGTCACGCCCTCATTTTTTAACCAAATTGGTTGAAATTTTGGTCAAGTAATCTTCGACGAAGCCCGGACTTCGGTATTGCATTTCAGCTTGGTGGCTTAAAAATTAATTAATGACTTTGGTCATTAAAAATCTGAAAATTGTAAAAAAAAAAAAAAATTTATAAAACGATCCAAATTTACGTTTATCTTATTCTCCATCATTTGCTGATTCCAAAAACATATAAATATGTTATATTCGGATTAAAAACAAGCTCTGAAAATTAAATATATAAAAATTATTATCAAAATTAAATTGTCGAAATCAATTTAAAAACACTTTCATCTTATTCCTTGTCGGTTCCTGATTCAAAAAACATATAGATATGATATGTTTGGATTAAAAACACGCTCAGAAAGTTAAAACAAAGAGAGGTACAGAAAAGCGTGCTATCCTTCTTAGCGCAACTACTACCCCGCTCTTCTTGTCAATTTCACTGCCTTTGCCTTGAGCGGTGGACTGACGATGCTACGAGTATACGGTCTTGCTGAAAAATGGCATTGCGTTCAGTTTCATTCTGTGAGTTCGACAGCTACTTGACTAAATATTGTATTTTTGCCTTACGCGACTTGTTTTACATTTAGTCAAGTTTTGACTAAATGTTTTAACGTAAAGGGGGGAATCGAGACGAGGGTCGTGGTGTATGTGCGTGCGTGCGTGTGTGTGTGTGTGTGTGTCTGTCTGTCTGTGTGTGTGTGTGTGTAGAGCGATTCAGACTAAACTACTGGACCGATCTTTATGAAATTTGACATGAGAGTTCCTGGGTATGAAATCCCCAGAAGTTTTTTTCATTTTTTTGATAAATGTCTTTGATGACGTCATATCCGGCTTTTCGTGAAAGTTGAGGCGGCACTGTCACACCCTCATTTTTCAACCAAATTGGTTGAAAATTTGGTCAAGTAATCTTCGACGAAGCCCGGACTTCGCATTTCAGCTTGGTGGCTTAAAAATTGATTAATGACTTTGGTCATTAAAAATCTGAAAATTGTAAAAAAAAATAAAAATTTATAAAACGATCCAAATTTACGTTCATCTTATTCTCCATCATTTTCTGATTCCAAAAACATATAAATATGTTATATTTGGATTAAAAACAAGCTCTGAAAATTAAATATATAAAAATTATTATCAAAATTAAATTGTCGAAATCAATTTAAAAACACTTTCATCTTATTCCTTGTCGGTTCCTGATTCCAAAAAACATATAGATATGATATGTTTGGATTAAAAACACGCTCAGAGAGTTAAAACAAAGAGAGGTACAGAAAAGCGTGCTATCCTTCTTAGCGCAACTACTACCCCGCTCTTCTTGTCAATTTCACTGCCTTTGCCATGAGCGGTGGACTGACGATGCTACGAGTATACGGTCTTGCTGAAAAATGGCATTGCGTTCAGTTTAATAATAATAATAATAATTCTCTTTATTTGTATAGCGCCTTATCCGAAGTTCAAAGCGCTTTTATGCCGTGTGAGATGGAATTTTTTACACAATATATCACGCATTCACATCGACCAGCAAACCTCAAGCCTGTTAGGCGAATGTTCACCTTTCGCGGCCTTTATTCAAGTCACACGGGTATTTGATGGACATTTTTATCTATGCCAAAACAATTTTGCCAGGAAAGACCCTTTTGTCAATCGTGGGATCTTTAACGTGCACACCCCAATATAGTGTACACGAAGGGACCTCGGTTTTTCGTCTCATCCGAAAGACTAGCACTTGAACCCACCATCTAGGTTAGGAAAGGGGGGAGAAAATAACGGCCCGACCCAGGGTCGAACACGCAACCTCTCGATTCCGAGCGCAAGTGCGTTACCACTCGGCCACCCAGTCCAATTCCCAATTCCAATGAAACCCAGTTTCATTCTGTGAGTTCGACAGCTACTTGACTAAATGTTGTATTTTCGCCTTACGCGACTTGTTAGATTTGTTGTTAAAAATTCCAGCTTTGCATTCCATGTTTATTATCTTTTACGAAGTAATTATAGTTAAATAGTCTTTTATGTTTTTTATTTGTTCGACCTTCTTATGATTATGGAGTTTTATGCACTGCCTTAACTAAATTTTTGTATTTGAAATAGTCCATTGTAGTCGGTGTAGGCCTTAAGCTTATTTTAATCGTTTGTCCAGTATTTAATTTAATTCTCTATTTTTATGAACTCAAATGTTTAGTGTTCTTAGTATGTCATGTTAGGCTAAGTTCTATTTAATCAGAGTATGTTTGCGTTTGCTTATACCTAGTGATATTGTAAAGCGCATAGTGCTTTTCGTTATGCGCTATAGAAATCTCCTTAATAAATAAATAAATAAATAAATATGGGCAGACCCAGAGACGGTATCCATCTCCCACCCCCGTGTCACCACAATGGCACGTTAAAGATCTTGGTCATTCTAACATAAGTGCAGATGGCTGATACCACCTAAACACGCATTCATCAAAAGCCGTGAGGGCGTAAAAACTCGAATCGTATAAACCAATTCATGTCCAATATAGGCAATTAAGACCTGACGGACAACTTATAAGCCCCTTAAAATTTACTTAGCAGCAGTAAAAGAAGCTATGCAGTTAGTTTCCGATTGGGAAAAAGGGAATGGGTCTCGGCTTTACGGTGTCAGTAGTAACGATCTCATTTTACTCCCAACGGACCATATTACTCACCGGTGTAACGATTACATATTTCCCCCGTGGTCATATTTCCCCCTCGAGATATACTCAAGACTGACATGTAGTTTCCTGGTGAAATTAAGAAGTGACATTATTTAATTGAAAAGCATGTCAGTTTCTTGCATGTGAAGAAAATTGGTGGTGAAAGTTTAATAGATTTCTCGGTATATTTCCTTTTTTGTAACATTTTCTTTTTTCTGTCTGTCTCTGAGAGTAGGAATTCGGGTTCACTCAGTTAATGTCACTCACGTAATTAATTGGTTCAAATAACACACTCTGCGCAGGAATCTGTCCGAATGTGTTGCCATGCCGACACGGTATTGTGCGTCCAAATGAAAGGATCGATGCTCGTATCAGTGCACGTGCAAGTTTCAACAGGTCTGTGGCGATGAACAAGATCGTGTACACGGGAAAGGCGGTACAAATATCTTTAATATTCTCTCTTGACTGGATGGTTATTATTGTTTATCGTCTCTTCAGCAGTTAAATGCTATTCGAGACCGTCTTGACTGGAACTGGTTTGATTCAAACCACAGTATAAATAGGCTTTTGTATAACTGTTGAAAAAAAGAAAAAGAAAACAAAATTTAAAAAAAGAACAAGTCGCGTGAAGCAAACATTTAGTCAAGATCAACACCACAAACCATTCATCGCCGAGACTACATTCAGATAGTCTCGGCTAACTATACCGAAGACCGAGACGGGTCACGCTCGCCGCCGCGAAGCACGCGCCCGTACTACTTACTGAACCTATTTTCTTTCTTTCTGAGCACATTTTTAGAGTAAACACACGACATATCTATATATTTTTGAATTCAGGAGAAGATGAGGAATACAATGCAATCAATTTTAAATCTGTTTGCGAAATATTGATTTTAACGACAACTTTAATGAGCAAACTCATTAATTAATTTTTAAGCCTCCAAGCTGAAATGCAATACCACAGTCCGGCCTTCGTCGAACATTACTTGACCAAACTTTCAACAAAATTGGTTAGAAAATGAGAGCGTGACAGTGCCGCCTCAACATTCACAAAAAGCCGGATATGACGTCATCAAACACCTTTATTAAAAAAAATGGGGAAAAAACGTCTGGAGATATCATACTCAGGAACTCTCATGTGAAGTTTCATGAAGATCGGTCCAGTAGTTTTCTCGGAACCGATCTATACACACACACACACACACATACACCACGACCCTCATCTCGATTCCCCCTCCATGTTATAAAAACATTTAGTCAAAACTTGACTAAATGTAAAAAAGTTGTAGTGGTATGTTCTAGTGCAGTCTATTAAATTTTATGCCTGTACCGATTTACCCGACATAAAATTTAATAGACTGCACTAGAACTAGAAATGTTATGCCTGTACCGATTTACCCACCGGCACGGTTGGCCTAGTGGTAAGGCGTCCGCCCTGTGATCGGGAGGTCGTGGGTTCGAACCCCGGCCGGGTCATACCTAAGACTTTAAAATTGGCAATCTAGTGGCTGCTCCGCCTGGCGTCTGGCATTATGGGGTTAGTGCTAGGACTGGTTGGTCCGGTGTCAGAATAATGACTTTGTGACTGGGTGCAGTGAGACATGAAGCCTGTGCTGCGACTTCTGTCTTGTGTGTGGCGCACGTTAAAGTCAACGTGGTCGGCTGGGCGTTAAGCAAACAAACAAACAAAGAAACAAACCGATTTACCCACTTGACATTTTTCGTCTGCGCATATAGCTTCCTGGTCTGCGCCAAAGAACCAGAAGGAGCGATAGGGACATACAATCAATAATTTACTCACGTCTTGCCCCTTTGACATTTTGCACTGGTTTCTGAACACTGTTTTTTGACGAGCCGCACGATACATTGCCATTGGCTTATTGTGTGTGTGTGTGCCGTGTGTGTGTGTGCCTATGACGGTGTCAGTGTGTTTGTGTGTGTCGTATGTGTGTGTGCAGTGCGTGTGCTAAGGCGTGCATTTTTTGATCGCATATGATTTTTTCATCAAAAAAATAGATGTTTTATCACAAAAAATAATTGATTCATCACAAAATATTTATTCAAAAAAACAAATTATTAATCACAAAATGTAATACTTTTCTCCACAAAAAAATGATGTTTCATCACAAAAAATACTATATTCCGCGTGCTGCCTTTTGTTGTGAATGCTCATGTTCGCCAGTCTCATATACATCCACACACGCATCTTCAGCTTTATAGAGAAGAAACACTTCGGCAGGGCAGCTAGATCCGTGTTTACATCGATAGTAAACCTTCTTCCCATCATAGGTTTTTGTAGCGACGGTGATGTACCAGGAATCCTTGGGATTCTGCAGAATCTTGAAACGTGTTTGTCCTCGCACAATCTTTTCCCTCTCCTCGTCTTCTTTTCGGTGGAGGCTCTTCATTTTCATCTTCTTCAGACGAGTCGTCAAACCGAAAGTAATTGGAGCAATAGGTGTAAATTCCTTTCCCATCTTGGTTTTGCTTTTCTTGCCAAAGTTAATGCAGCAACTAACAGGCAAAAGCAAAACCAATATACAAGAAGAGATAGAAAACTGATCAGTATCACGAAGTAGTGAGTCCAGTTCAGTCCAGTGAGTGAGTAGTGAGTCCAGTTCAGTCTCATACAAAGAAAGAAAACAAGCTCAGGGAAGAATATCACTCACATTGGAACGACAAGCACTCAATCATACATTTTTGTGAATGTTTTATTTTATTTGTTGATTTGAGTATCTTTTCTGTTGATTAAACAGTATTTTTTTTGACGAACTAAATTTATTTTAGAAGATACAGTTATTTTATTGATAATTGATTTTTTCTTTTAATTTAACATCTTTTTTTTGACAGTTCAAATTTCTTGTGATAATGTAAATATTTCGTGATAAAACCATTATTTTTTGTGAAAATTGCATTATTTTTTTGTGATAAAAGCATCATTTCTTTTGACGCATTAAATGTTCCAACAATTAATCTCTTGATTGATAAGATGAGTTCAGTAAAGGCATATTAATTTGGATGAATTGAATTGTAATCTATTTCACATGATTATCATTCTTCTTCTTCCATTTAACGCCCAGGGTCAACATTCTGACTATTAGTGGCGCATTGAGACAGTTAATGCCGTGTGAGATGGATTTTTTTTTTTACTTTATTCCAAGTCCCACGGGTATTTGGTGGACATTTTTATCTATGCCTATACAATTTTGCCAGGAAAGACCCTTTTGTCAATCGTGGGATCTTTAACGTGCACACCCCAATGTAGTGTACACGAAGGGACCTCGGTTTTTCGTCTCATCCGAAAGACTAGCACTTGAACCCACCACCTAGGTTAGGAAAGGGGGGAGAAAATTGCGGCCTGACCCAGGCCTGAACACGCAACCTCTCGCTTCGTTACCACTCGGCCACCCAGTCCCTCAGAAATCGCCCCTGCAAGGGGCATTCATTGGCTTATGTGCAACAAGTATGGGATTATCTAATTGAGAAATAACATGTCGCGTAAGGCGAAAATACAACATTTAGTCAAGCTCAGTCGAACTCACAGAATGAAACTGAACGCATTGCATTTTTTCCGCAAGACCTTGTCCACCGCTCGTGGCAAAGGCAGTGACATTAACAGTCCAGAAAAGCGCGGTAGCGGTTGCGCTGAGGAGGATAGCACGCTTTTCTATATCTCTATTCTTTTTACATTTAGTCAAGTTTTTTTAACTTTCTGAACGTGTTTTTAATGCAAACATATCATATCTATATGTTTTTGGAATCAGGAACGGACAAGGATTAAGATGAAATTATTTTTAAATCGATTTCGGAAATTAAATTTTAATCATAATTTTTATATTTTTAATTTTCAGAGCTTGTTTTTAATCCAAATATAACATACTTATATGTTTTTGGAATCAGAAAATGATGAAAAATACGATAAATGTAATTTTGGATCGTTTTATAAAAAAATAATTTTAATTACAATTTTCAGATTTTTAATGACCAAAGTCATTAATTAATTTTTAAGCCTCCAAGCTGAAATGCAATACCAAAGTCCGGCCTTCGTCGAAGATTGCTTGGCAAAAATCTCCATCAATTTTATTAAAAAATGAGGGTGTGACAGTGCCGCCTCAACTTTTACAAAATGACGGATATGACGTCATCAAAGACGTTTATCCAAAAAATGAAAAAAACATACGGGGATATCATACCCAGGAACTCTCATGTAAAATTTCATAAAGATCGGTCCAGTAATTTACTCTGAATCGCTCTACACACACGCACGCACAGACACACACACACAGACACACATACACCATGCACGACCCTCGTCTCGATTCCCCCCCTCTATGTTAAAACATTTAGTCAAAACTAAATGTAACAAGGGGCATTCAACATTCACCCATAAATTGAACATGCTTTAACTACATTTATCAACCTAACCAGTGATTAACGTTTTTACACACACACACACACACACACACACACACACGGCTGGAGTTTCTTCGGATTTACAGGCCTTAGACCAAATCAGTAAAGTTACAGGTGGTTTTTTTCCGCCCCAAGATTCCGTGTCATGTTCCTGTGGTTTCCAAATCGATCATAACTCAGTATAGGCACTAAAAAGTAAAGTTGTTGTTATGACATTTTGTTTTCAAAATCCGATCGTGTCTATTCACTACTCGACAAACAACGCCTTCGCTTTCTCTTGCGAGAACTTGTGACCTGACAAAACTGAGGTGATAACTCGCCGCCGGTATTTGTCAGTTGTCGCCCGCTACGCAGCGCTTGGAGCTTTCGTGAAAATCAAGCGTGCCTAATGCAAAGCAATGGCGGGATCAAAACAAATTCCGATGAGGCAGCGACTGGCAGTGGGATTATGTGTATGATGCTGCTCAGAATCCTTGTGATTAGTTCAGGTATGTTTAGTTTTTAGATCTGTTGATTGAATTTTATTACTTTAGACTAATTTATAGAACAGTACGTAGCTTGATTATACAGGCTCATAAAATCGAACGCACGTCTCGAAAGTTGTGTTTTTACTTGTTCAGATTTCGCTTTAAACTGAATCATCTGCAGTGTTTGGCATTCGTGGTAGCGTAGTCGACTGTGGAACGCGTCCAACGTTTGTATGATATCGTTTCACCAGTTGAATCATGTGTAGTTTGTGCCTCTTTGTGGGATTGAATTTACAAAACAAAAGTCTGGAAAACTCAAAAAGCTGCGATCATAACTCGGGGAATCAGACTCAGGGATTCAGTCAGACTCAGATGTACACGTTGATCAGTGTCAGTGTCAGTATCATGTCCATGATATCATCCTACAAATCGGAACCGGTGTAACAAAAACAGTTTTCGGCCAAGACCAGCTTTTGCATTTGGCCTAGTTGATCTGGTAGTGGTATGAATAATAAACTACATTAAAACATATTTCCCCCTCCCTAAGTATAATGTTATTTGTTGACACAAAGGCAAAACATGTTGCTCATGTTTTCAGTGGTTTATTCAGGAAAACTGCAAGCGTAGGAAGGCCTAGCGCATGCGCGTGCATTATACGATACAGAGCTATGCGACATTTAGGTTTACTTATGTTATGGTTTCGTATACTCGATCGTAGTGTAGGCAATCATATTACATCTCCCTTTCCAAGATAAAAATCCATATAATGTTATGCTGGATTGTTTCAAACAAATGTCTTTCCTATTTCCATGTTCATACATCAAGAGCACACAATATTGTTGAACATTTCTGAGTCTGTTTTCAGCTTTGGAGTGTTCATGTTACAAGTTTATATTATTAACATTACATAGTTGCTTCAGGTAAAAATGCTGGAAACACGATTTGACTAAAATTGTCTTTGGCACATATGATGACATCTTCTGGAACTGTCTTTGGATTGTTCAGCTGGCTGTGGTCAGTTGTGGCAAGTCCTTAGCCTTGGTGTCGTGGTATGACTTCTGGTTGTCTTGGCGGTGCTGTAGTCTTTCGCGAATGAGGTCGTCGGTTGGGTTTCCGGTGTGTCGAGTAGGAAGATTTCCACGAGGCTTTCTTCCGGTGATCAGCTCTGAGGGACTAGGAATTTTGGGGGAAACTGGAGTTGTGCGAAGGCACAATAGGGTAAGGTCAGGGTCACTGCCGTCCTGTTTTGCCTTGATGAGAGCTTGCTTTACTGTCTGCACCTGTCTCTCAATGAAGCCATTTGACTTGGGGTAGATGGGGGAAGAAGTGACATGGTCAAAACACCACTCCTTGGCGAACTCTTGAAATGCTTTTGCCGAAAACTGGGGCCCGTTGTCCGATTTGAGCGTTTTGGGAATTCCGTGCTCGGCAAATATCTGCTTCATCACTGCGATGGTGGTCTTGCAGGTGTAGTCGTTTGGGAGTTTCCTGCAGACGAAGAACTTGCTGTAATAATCAGCGACGAGGATGTGTTGGGTGTTGTCCACTGCAAAGAAGTCTACACCCAAGACTTCCCAGGGCTGTGTCGGAATCTCATGAGGATTGAGTGTTTCCGGCACTTGGTTCTTTTGGTGCTCCTGGCAGATGGGGCATTGAGATGTCAGTTTTTCGATGTCCTTCGAGATACCTTGCCAGTACACCGAGGCTCGTGCCCTTAGTCTGGTCTTCTCTATCCCTTGGTGGGCTGCGTGCAGTTGTCTCAGCATCTCTTGCTGGAGGTTTAGCGGAATGACCACACGATCACCTTTGAGTGCGATTCCGTCCTCCACAGAAAGTTCGTCTCGGAATGACCAAAAACTGCGAATCGGTTCGGGGACTTCTTGTATGGTGTCTGGCCATCCGTTGATGATTGTTGGGATCAGCTTGCTCAGAGTCGGGTCATGTTTGGTTTCCTCTTGGAGTGACTTGGTTCTCTCCGTGCTGAATCTGACCTGGCCAACAGTGAGGTCGAGATCAATGGTCTTGACGTTGCCAGGGCTCGGCAGTCTGGACAGTGTGTCTGCTACTGTCATGTCCTTGCCGGGTTTATATTCGATTGTAAAATCATACTGTTGTAGTCTGAGGAGCATTCGCTGCAGTCTTGGGGGTGCTCTGACGAGAGGTTTGTTGAGGATCATAACCAGTGGTTTGTGATCCGTTTTGACGAGGAATTTCTGACCGTACAGGTAGGTGTGAAATCGTTCAACCCCGTAGACGATGGCCAAAAGTTCTCGCTCAATACAGGCATATCGCGTTTCAGCGTCCGTCAGCGTCTTTGATGCATATGCTATCGGCTTTCCCTGCTGGAGCAGTGTTACGCCAAGACCCTTGATGCTGGCGTCTGTCTCCAGTGTTGGTGTAGCACTTGTGTCAAAGTAGACCAGCGTGGCATCCTCTGAGACTGCATCCTTTAGGGCCTGGAAGCACTTTTGATGGTGTTCACCCCAGATGAATACTGAGTCTTTCTTGATGAGTTCTCTGAGTGCAGCTGCTTTCTCGGCCAGGTTGTTGATGAATGGCGACATGTATGTCACAAATCCAAGGAACTCCTGCAGTTCCTTTTTGGACGTCGGCGCTGGCATGGCTTTCAGGTCGTTGACCTTGTCAGGATCAGGATGCACGCCTTCCGGAGTGTATGTTGCGCCGAAAAATGTGATGGACTGCGTCTTGATGGTACACTTCTCCGAGTTGAAAACCAATCCATTCTCTGCTGCGGCTTTCATTAGGTTGCACAGGCTTTCGTCGTGCTCTTCTTCTGTCTTGCCATAGACTACAACATCGTCTGAGATGCCGGTGGCTCCTTTCACGTTTTCAAGGATCTGATCCATTTTAAGCTGGAAAATATCTTGGCTGACCTTGAGACCAAATGGAAGTCTGGAGAAGCAATATCTGCCATAGGGAGTCTGGAACGTCGTCAAGAGCTGGCTTTCTTCATCGAGCTGAACTGACCAGTAGCCACTCTTGGCGTCTAGCTTGGAAAAGTAGCGACTTCCACAGAACTGATGCGTCAGCTCTTCAATGGTCGGAATCTTGTGGTGTGGGCGTTTCAGTGCGAGGTTGAGATGACGGGGGTCAAGGCAGATTCTAAGCTTTCCCGACCGCTTCTTGGAGTAGGCGAGACTGGACACCCAGTCCGTCGGCTCTGTCACCTTTCTGATCACACCACTTTCCACCATGCTGTCGAGCTCTTCTTTGATCGCGTCTCTGAGAGCGATTGGAGTTTTTCTTGGTGCATCGATGTGTGGCGGGACGTCTGGATCCACCACAAGTTTGACAGGACCAGGCATCTTGCCAATTTTGTCAAACTGCTCCGGATTGTCTTTCAGCAGGTCTTGGACACAGGTGATCTTGTTCTTAGCTGCTGGGGGTGACGCTGAAATGCTGCAGTGCAGTGTCACGATTTTCAACTTTTCGCACGACGGCAACCCAATGATGGCTGGTCCCTCTACATCTACAATGTAGAACCCCGTTTCCTGCCACTCGCCTCTGTAGCGACAGGGAAACGTAATCTTGCCAAGGCAGGAAATGTCTGTGCCGTTATAGGCAGTCAGCTTCGTGCCGCCTTTCTCTTTCAAGATCTTGTTGATAGGTGTCCCCTCCTTTGTCAGTAGATCAGGGAACATGTCTCTAAACATGCGCAGGGGCAGTGTGTTCCCCTGTGCACCTGTGTCGACCTTGACGATGACGTTGTGTTGTCCGGCTCTACGTGGAAGTTGTGTTTTGAGTCTGACGAATGCTTCGTCACGTTGTTGGGGCGTTGAAGAGACTGAAGAGATGACGACCGGACTAAAAGTTAGTTCGTCGAAGTTCTCTTCGTCGATTTCCGCCTGCATCGCCTTGATTTTTGCTTCTGATCTCCGGTGATGTCCTCCACCGCGGCTGCTTGATCCGCCACGTCGTTGCCCGCGTCCATGTGAAGGGATGTGTGGAGACTGGTGTTGCTCGGAACGGCAAACTTTGGCAAAGTGATTATTTTTGCCGCAGGCATGGCAGGTAACACCATGGGCTGGGCATTCTCGTGGTTTGTGTCGTCCGCCACAGTTTCTGCAGGTAGGATGGGTTTGAGAGGGACGGTTGTTAGACTTAATGGTACTGATACTGGCAGAGCCGGCCATTGTTTGTAGCTGCTCTACATGTGATGCAGTAGCCTCGAACGTGCGGCCCATCTTTACCACATCAGCCAACTTGACACCCTTCTCTTGTTCCAGGAGTTTCCTTTGGAATTCTTCAATGGGTGTGCTCGAGATGATCAATTCTATCAGTCTCTCCTCCAATTATTATTATTATTATTATGATCATTTGTGCGCCTAATCTAAATATAGCCCTAGGCGCTTACAAAATATAAAATACATAGTGAACATTATACGAAACACAAATCGACAAGGACTCATACACTCGCAGACAGGCGCACAGCGAGAACGCGACGCACTCACTCATACCAACTACAGGCACATGCATTCTAGACGGAAAAACAGTCGTAAATAAATAAATAAAGTATTGGATACATAAAGTTAGTTGAGAGAAGAAGAATAGAGCTGGAAAGGGAAGAAGAAGGAGAAAGAAAGAGACAGATCAAGGACCAGCAGGAGAGGGTGATGTGTGGTCATTAACGGACTAGTGAGGGAAGAGGTGTGTTTTGAGTGAGGTTTTGAATGATTGCATAGATGTGGAGTGCCTGAGTGAATGCGGGAGTTGGTTCCAGATGGATGGGGCCTGGTAGGAGAAGGTGCGCTGGCCATATGTTTTGGTGCGTGCTGATGGTATCCTAAAAAGGCGGGTGTCTGCGGAGGATCTTAGGGAGCGAGAGGGGGAGTAGACATCAAGAAGGTCAGAAAGATAGCTAGGGGACAAAAACACACTTCTGTGCCTGGAGCTGCGCCCTTGTCACAAAATCATCGAGTGACTCTGATTTGGCCTGCCTCATGCTCATGAGTTTGAGCCTGCTCACACGAAAGTGTTCAGCTGGTTCGATCTGTTCACTCAAGAGCTCTTCTTTTCTTCATCTGTGAGGGTCATAGCATTGTACATGCGAAGGCCTTTTTCACCAATTTGGAGGAGTATGTGGGCAACCTCATTCTCTTTCGGCACCTTCTTTGTGATAAAATACAGTTCTAGTCTTTGCTTGAACATTTTGAAAGACTCTGCGACGTTTTCACTGTCCCATACCATCTCGGGAACTTGTTTTGAAGACATGATTGGAAACGACTTTTCCTAACCGTAATCTGTGTAACGGTCGCGAACACGTGCTCGAGCGAAGAGGCTATTACTAACAACACAACAGTGTATTCAGCCCAAAAAAGTCCGATTGTAGGCTTCTAACTAGAGGCACACTCACGGGGACTGGATCTGCTGCTTGTTACCTTTTCCGCTGATGTTCGAGTTCGACCTCAGGTACTTTACATTCAAAATTGTTCGACAACAAAAATGGTATTAACTTAGAAACTTGCGTTATCACAAAACCCTTCCCTTCCCCGCATCAAGGGAAGTATCTTCAGTACTGGTGACAGAAAGGGGGAAAACTGGTCAAAATTCAAGTCTGTAGTTTTGTTTTTGAAATATAGCTTTTCATAAAGCAGAATACTGTAGTATCTGATTTACAAAAGAAAAAATCTCTGGTTCACATGGTTCTTATTACATAATCTAACTTTAAAAGCTGGTTCCTGTGTGTCTATGTGTGTGTTAGTATGATGACGATAGGATCCGAAATGGCTGCACGGACTGAGATGTGAATTGCAGAGAATGTTCTTTGCCACTCAACTCGTGTCATAGGGTACTTTTGGAATAGCAAATTTGAAAGGAATTTTTTTAACAAACGGCGGAAAACATTACATACCCAGTGAGCTATCGAGGATCCTCCCCGTCTGGGCTGTCGAAACATGGTCTTGTTGAAAGACATTTTCAAATGGTTAACGGGGAGATACACTCGAAGCACATTTAGCAAAGTTATGTTGCCAAATCATCAAAGATCGATATTTCACTACGTGGATCGATGCACACAGTTGAAATAGATGTGACTTTCACACGACCGAAGACTACTTACTTGCAGATGACATACAGAGCAATCACTGATCTAAATGTTTGGATCAGTGAGAGCAATCCGTTGAAGAACAGTTACTCTGCTTATTCATCTTCAGTTAAGCTTATTTCCCCTGCCATAAGTTTCCTTGCAGATATGCAGTCGCGTAGTGAAATGAACTAGTGTCATTGGAAGATTCTTCTCAGTCAATGATCAAAGCACAGTAAGTTCTGTGCCGACAGAAGTCACTTTGGGACAACACGACGATTGACTTTATTTATGAGCCCAAAGGCAACGATATCGACAAGAATGTATGCACTTGACATTAAATAAAACATTCATAGACAGTTTGCAACTCACCAGATCTGTCAAAGAGCCTTCACTCGTGAAAAACGATGATTTTTATCAGACCGGTATCGGAAACAATCTCTTAGTAACCTGCGTTCCTCCCTCCGTGGCGATGTGACGGCGCACATTTGTTTGTTTGTGGCTGTTAATCGCATAACAACACAGTTGAAATTTGTGTGTAAAATAGCATCCATGTGTCCGAATCAGTTCGTTATCCGCTTTCCGATGGTTATTCAGTGTGAGTGGAGTTACTTTGAATCTAAAGTTGAGGGTAACCTGCGTTCCACGTGTGACGGCGTGAACAAATTTGATTGCAATATTGCAGTTTCTCCTCTAGACTGTATTAAAACATGCGTCCGAATGAGCTGACCCCCACTTGTCACCAGTAGCAAAGAACAACTTATATCACACGGGGCATCCTTTTGAAGGAATGACATTTTTGGGTCAAATTTATGAATTGAAATTCACTTCACTTCAAGGAAGGGACATGCTTTATAAGTGTACCTCTTTAATTTGACCGGGAAACAATATTTCAATCTTGGGTATTATATATTGTCAATCCAATGAGAAAGCTGGTCTTAGGGCGAAAACTGACACACTCCGACAAGTACAACCGATAAGTTGTTCATAAAGATTTTGTTTGAAATTCAAAGAAATGTGATTTTATTTTGATAAACTAGTAAGATTTTTGGTGAGCAATTTTAGACGAGTCAGAGTCACAATTTCTTGTATCTCAGCAACAGCACGATCATGAACGACTGACGTCATTGTCACCAAAGCGAGACATAATTTGATGCCAAACACTTGAAACAAACTTATTAATGTTTTGGAAAAAAATGATTTTTTTTGGTTGGTCCCAAACTCCCATGTTTAGGAGTTATGTTCTGAATTAAAAAAAAAACATCAACTGCTCCTAGCCTCTGGACTAGTGATAAGTTTACACTACTTGATTAGCAGGCACATTAATTTTAGTGATGGCTGACTAGGATTGGAATCGGTGACTTGTGAGCTTTGTTGACCAGATCCTTGAACTGTCACAAACCAGCCAAACACTTTGGAATAAAGAAGAAGAGAGTGAAATAAAACAAAAGAGAGTTAACAAAAGAAAAAGAGAGGGTTGAAAGATTTAACAAAAAACAATGGCAGGGCTCAAACCTGGACCTGACAATTTACGGTCTGGAGCACTAACCACTGTACCCACTAACCACTGTACCCACTAACCACTGTACCCACTAACCACTGTACCCACTAACCACTGTACCCACTAACCACTGTACCGTGCCAGCTTATTGTCAGGGTGGGCAAAAAAAGAGAGGTCTATTTTGAGAGCTACTGTCGGTTCCCAAGCCTGGGGGCTCTGTAATCGACTTGTCGGTTCCCAAGCCTGGGGGCTCTGTAATCGACTTGTCGGTTCCCAAGCCATTCCATAATCCATTTTTTAAAAGTCATTTGTTACCCATCTTAGTATCTATAGATCTACTAGTAGTAGGCCCAGCACCTATACCTGGCTGTCGTAAGCTTGTCGTCAAACGGAAGTGAAATGACTATGGACTGCTTTGCAGTATGTTGTTATTGCGAGTTATTTATTTTAGCTGTGTTTTCTGTCATTTAGTTATCGATTGAAACTTTTTTCAATAAAAAAAAACCCAATCAAATTTCTAAGAAATACAAAAAAAGATCGCAAAGCATCACGTGACTTTCAGCGAGATCAGCGAAACGCTACAGGAACTCCACCCATGGGGATTCCTTGTATACACTATACAGGGGAAACGCCTACAGGAACTCAACCAACAGGAAATCCCAGTCTTTTGGTCGACATAGACCCCTTCAGCCTAACTAACTAAAATGACATGGAAAAAAACTCCTCAATATGGCAGATGTGCACATATCCTTTATCTTCAGCTCCTTTTCTTTTCTTTTTCAGGGTGAAAATCTGATTAGAAAAGAAGAGATTTGAATAAGAAACAGAACTGTTGCTGAAAGTGAAATGGAGGGTGTACAGCTGGCATCCGCAGGGGACGATATCAAGATATTGGATTGTGGCAACGGCTTTTCCCTGGTTCACGCTTTCAATCCGCACTGTAATCACAACATTGCGTCGTTGTCATGGAACAATGAGGGTGAGTATTGTTTCTTCCACTTTCAGGCAATAGTAGTTGGAAAAGTAGTGTGCCCACATAAAAAGTTACACTCTTCCACTTTCAGGCAATAGTAGTTGGAAAAGTAGTGTGCCCACATAAAAAGTTACACTCTTCCACTTTCAGGCAATAGTAGTTGGAAAAGTAGTGTGCCCACATAAAAAGTTACACTCTTCCACTTTCAGGCAATAGTAGTTGGAAAAGTAGTGTGCCCACATAAAAAGTTACACTCTTCCACTTTCAGGCAATAGTAGTTGGAAAAGTAGTGTGCCCACATAAAAAGTTACACTCTTCCACTTTCAGGCAATAGTAGTTGGAAAAGTAGTGTGCCCACATAAAAAGTTACACTCTTCCACTTTCAGGCAATAGTAGTTGGAAA
>NC_090248.1:68383058-68395558 GCF_037325665.1 Littorina saxatilis | reverse complement strand
TTGCTAAAGGTAACACATCAGTTGGTCCATTATAAGTTGTAGATCTGCTGACAGGCTTCATTCTGTGCCTCAGTCATGCGAATTCAGTGGTGACATACCATTGCATAACTCACAATCTAGTACCACTTCTGTCTGTCACTAGTTAAAAGCAAGATAGGTCTTTGAGCGGGCCGTTGGGGAAATAATCTCCTGCTCCTTCACAAGGCCAAGTCTAACCTCAGAGTTGTTGGGAGTAAACAGGGAGTGACTGCATGCGAGATGATCCTTTTGCTCCTCCCCCCTTACATACACACACAAAACCTCTTTTGCATGGAGAAAACATACTCACCTTACAGTTGTGGCTCTAAAGTTGTAGAGCAAACACAGAAGTCTTTAGTCAAGTAGTTATTGAATTAATCTCTCTCTCTCTCTCTCTCTCTCTCTCTCTCTCTCTCTCTCTCTCTCTCTCTCTCTCTCTCTCTCTCTCTCTCTCTCTCTCTCTTTCCTTAAATGCACATTGTGTTGCATTCCATACAATGTATTTTTGTATTTTATATGATTGAATTTATATTTTTAATGTGCGTCTGTCTTTATGTGTTGTATAAAGGACAGGTTGGAAGAATAGGCTTTGCCTAAAACCTTTATCCTTTTGTAATAAAGTTGAGTCTGAGTCTCTCTCTCTCCCCCCATCTCCACCCTGTTTCTGGTGTCCCATAAGTTGACTGATTGCTGGCACTCTTCATTTCCCCTTGTTTGTACCTGGCTTTGTGCACACTGTGACGCTGCCACCTAAACTTAAGGCACATTCCTTGGTGTGCAACTGCAAGCAATCACCAACACAGCTGTTCACTAGTTCAGGCTTTTCCTTGGTGTGCAACTGCAAGCAATCACCAACACAGCTGTTCACTAGTTCAGGCTTTTCCTTGATGCGCAACTGCAAGCAATCACCAACACAGCTGTTCACTAGTTCAGGCTTTTCCTTGGTGCGCAACTGCAAGCAATCACCAACACAGCTGTTCACTAGTTCAGGCTTTTCCTTGGTGTGCAACTGCAAGCAATCACCAACACAGCTGTTCACTAGTTCAGGCTTTTCCTTAGTGTGCAACTGCAAGCAATCACCAACACAGCTGTTCACTATTTCAGGCTTTTCCTTAGTGTGCAACTGCAAGCAATCACCAACACAGCTGTTCACTAGTTCAGGCTTTTCCTTAGTGTGCAACTGCAAGCAATCACCAACACAGCTGTTCACTAGTTCAGGCTTTTCCTTAGTGTGCAACTGCAAGCAATCACCAACACAGCTGTTCACTAGTTCAGGCTTTTCCTTGAGATAAGATAATCTTTCAACTTGAACACATGACAAAAGTCAGCGGCTTAGCTTTTTGAAGTTTTTCCCATGCAGAATTTGAATTTTTTTTGTTTAATTAAATTTCTTAAGTGACATTTGTGTCAATGATCTGCTCAAAAGACGGATTCCAAAAATAACTCAGTCGGGGTTGTGTGGGTTGTGAAAGAGTGAATGCCCTTACTTTTTACTGGGACAAACATTGGAGGGGCCAATCACTAGCGAGGGGTACGTCGGAAACACGTGGACAGGAGCATGTGTCAAGTTATTTGTCAGAGGAAAAGCAAGGGCATTTACCATTAACTCAAAAAAGTTCACAACCCACACAAACCCGTTATTTGAAAAAATCATCTATTGATTCAGCAGAAAATGTCTACTCTGCACAAAATTCAGCCATGCTTTTGATTTATGCTCAGTGCTCTTATTCCACGTGAAGCTTGGACGGCAGGTCTGTGGTGATTTACAAGGTCTGTATGAGAAGCAAAGTACCTGTACATAAGCTTGTGGAGCTAACACAGAAGTGTGAACACAGCTATTGAGTTAATCCAAGAGTCACACCCCCTCCGCCTCCCCCTGGCCTTATTTAACCCCCTTCCACCTTCTCCGGGTCCCTTAGGTTAACTGATTGTTGACCCCCTCCGCCTCCCCCTGGCCTTATTTAACCCCCTTCCACCTTCTCCGGGTCCCTTAGGTTAACTGATTGTTGACCCTCTTCATTTCCCCTCATTTGTACTTGTAACTCCCGCCTTTTGTGTACATTATGCCGCCGCACTTAAAAGTTCGATCGACAATCACATAGTTGTCATTCCTTTGCGGCACATTCTTTGTAGACTAGTGGTCTGTGTGTCAATGTTTTCACAGTGGCTAAGAAAGAGTCAGGTAGTAGCAGGGTAATGGGCGGTGGTGTCTTATTTTCTATGGGTTGGGCACAGGTGTAAATCTTTTAGGGAGGGATATATTTGTTGATAAGAGAAAAGCTGCAGAGAAAAGGGCAAGAGTCCATGGGTTGTGGTGGATTTGTGGTTTTGTTTTGGCACTGGTAGTGGTGCAGGTTTCCCAAGGTGAGGAAAGTGGTGGTTTTGTTATAGTGTGTGTGTGTGAGTGTGTGTCTGTCTGTCTGTGTGTCTGTCTGTGAGAGATTGTGTTAATAAACTGATGTGTTTAGTTGTTTCCATAGTCAACCTCAGATGAAATGACCAATTATATGAAGCGCTCATTTGTTTACTGATTGTTCACATGAAATTTTGCGGATCTTGTAAAACTAAAACATCCGTGTGAAGCTTGAGAACAGTCATTTGTAATTAGACAACAAACCTTGAAACTGCTTGAGTGTCTTTTTTCTGTTATGAAATAAGAAACTTTCATTTAGTTTTTAAACAGTAAAAACAAATTGTGGAATGAAATAGCAAACAAAAACAAAGTTGAAGAGTACAAAACAATTTTTTCTTTCTAGAATGAAATAAGAAATGGGAATTTGAACTGTAAAGGAATTGTGCTGACTGAGTTCTGCTCAGTACTTGCTTTTACTCTAGATAAGGTGAGACATCTATATATGTCTGCAGGTATAACAATGTTATCACTGACAAAGTCACTGACTATGTGTAGCCACGCTCCAGAGGGATTATCAACAAGTCTACTTTTGTATTCAAAACGTCTCTGTTATTTCATTGCTTTCTTTATGCTTTTACTAGTAATTCTGCCTGTGTTCTTTGTGCTAAGGTTGTTATTAAACTTAAAGTGGCCCGCTGATGGCATTTCTCTGCAGAGAAGCATTCCTGGCATGTTGGTAAGGGCTCAGCATTCAGACAGTACTCCAACCATTGGATAGCTGTTTTTTTGTAATAAGGAGAAAGAAAATGGTGTTAACATGAAGATTGTTGTAGGCTGTGCACGCAACTAGTGATTTGTCTTGGTATTTTAGTCATGCCATTGTTTCTAAACTGAAAAAGACCTCAGCACACTTAGGCAATAGAAAAAAACACCCATGTGGCAGATTTTGTTTTCTTGTCCCCGTTTATAGCAGTTGTGAACAAGTTCAAGTACATAGGCTTGTGTGCTGGATTGGGTTGACAGGTACCCTGCAATGACACTTTAGGATTGGGTTGACAGGTACCCTGCAATGACACTTTAAGAATGGGTTGACAGGTACCCTGCAATGACACTTTAAGAATGGGTTGACAGGTAGCCTGCAATGACACTTTAAGAATGGGTTGACAGGTACCGTGCAATGACACTTTAGGAATGTGTTGTTTGACAATCTACCTCAGCCCAGAGAGTGCTAGTTGATTTTGTGGTCCGCTGTGGGGAGGTGTGCTAAATCACAACTTTGTGGCCATGAAATCCTAGCAGCAAGCAATCAACAGTTGATTGACAGGCCTGAGTGGTCAATTACCCCCCCCCCCCCCCCCCCCCCCGAAACTGTACAGTGGTTCCGATAATATTAGGCCTCTCTGATAAGAGGACACTCCCAACAAGGGACATTTTGTGGTGTCTCCTATTTCAAACAAAAAACAAAACACCTTATGTGACTGTGAGGCCACCTGCAATGTAGGGACACTTGGCTGGTCCTGAGGGTGTCCTCTCATCACAGGTACCACTGCCTTGCCGTTTTGATGGTCAGTTAATTGTACAGTGTGCTGGCTTGATAGACCTTCAGGCAACATTGCCGTTTTGATGGTCAGTTAATTGTACAGTGTGCTGGCTTGATAGACCTTCAGGCAACATTGCCGTTTTGATGGTCAGTTAATTGTACAGTGTGCTGGCCTGATAGACCTTCAGGCAACATTGCCGTTTTGATGGTCAGTTAATTGTACAGTGTGCTGGCTTGATAGACCTTCAGGCAACATTGCCGTTTTGATGGTCAGTTCATTGTACAGTGTGCTGGCTTGATAGACCTTCAGGCAACATTGCCGTTTTGATGGTCAGTTCATTGTACAGTGTGCTGGCTTGATAGACCTTCAGGTAACATTGACGGGGATTTACTTACACCTAAATGTATGACTTTCAGATATCGATAACACACCACTTTTCAGTAGTGTTTTTATTGTTCAGTACTGTAAGCGCCACTGCTTAAAACTACCTTATGCTGATCTTGATGGCTAGTGAGTTATTATTCATGCTTGGTTTTACATTACAGTGAGTGAAAGTCTTCTCATAGAGAAATTGTCCCCATTTATATTGCAAATGGGTGTTGTTTGGGGTGGGTAAGACAGTGTTGCTGCTGGGCTTTCCATGCCTGCAAGGAGACAGTACTACTACTAGGGGGAAAGCAGTAGTGAAGAAACCAGTGGCGTTGGATTGTAGGGAATGTGATTAAGCCTTTGCATTCAAAAATTCAAAAGGTATAGTTAGGCCAGCTCTCCTCAGTTTTATAGCTCAATCCATTCAAAACTCTTTTGACTCGTGTGCGGCCCGGTGTCACGAACTGAAAACTTTGCCTGAACAATCCTTCTTATTGCGGTCAATGCGCATGCGCTAACATGGGGAGATTAATCAGGTCGTGAACACCCTAATCCTAATCCTAACCCTAACCCTAACCCATGGTTCGTTCGGTCAAAGGGTCGCATTTTTTAAGTCAAAGATTGGTGCATGCACATTGTGTCATTGACCGCAATGAGAAGGATTGTTCAGCAGAGGTTTCAGTTCGTGACACCGGCTGGGATTAGAACCCGTGACCATCGGATCACAAGTCCAGTGCTCTACCAACAGTTTAAGCTACCAGCCCCCACATGTTGAATGCACTTGGAGTGCTTACTTCCCTTTATCAGATATTGTGATGCTTGAATATTTGCAGGCTGGGGTGCAGTGCTCAGACTTCAGTTCTTCGTCACGTCTCTTGCTGTGTGGTGGGGAGGACAATGTCACTGTCTGGGACCTCAAGACCAAAGCCCTCAAAAAGTCATTCAAGGTTTGTGTGTGTGTGTGGATGGCTTGTGTTAGCTCAGTAGCAGAGCTACCAACTGTGTGTGGGGGTGTGTGTGTGGATGGCTTGTGCTAGCTGCAGACACTCTCTATTGGCCACACTGACAAGTGGCACAGCAGACACTCTCTATTGGCCACACTGACAAGTGGCACAGCAGACACTTTCTATTGGCCACACTGACAAGTGGCACTGCAGACACTCTATTGGCCTCACAGACACTCTCTATTGGCCACACTGACAAGTGGCACAGCAGACACTCTCTATTGGCCACACTGACAAGTGGCACTGCAGACACTCTCTATTGGCCACACTGACAAGTGGCACTGCAGACACTCTCTATTGGCCACACTGACAAGTGGCACTGCAGACACTCTCTATTGGCCACACTGACAAGTGGCACTACAGACACTCTCTATTGGCCACACTGACAAGTGGCACTGCAGACACTCTCTATTGGCCACACTGACACTCTCTATTGGCCACACTGACAAGTGGCACTACAGACACTCTATTGGCCACACTGACAAGTGGCACTGCAGACACTCTCTATTGGCCACACTGACACTCTCTATTGGCCACACTGACACTCTCTATTGGCCACACTGACAAGTGTCGCTACAGACACTCTATTGGCCACACTGACAAGTGGCACTACAGACACTCTCTATTGGCCACACTGACAAGTGGCACTACAGACACTCTATTGGCCACACTGACAAGTGGCACAGCAGACACTCTATTGGCCACACTGACAAGTGGCACAGCAGACACTCTCTATTGGCCACACTGACAAGTGGCACTGCAGACACTCTCTATTGGCCACACTGACAAGTGGCACTACAGACACTCTCTATTGGCCACACTGACAAGTGGCACTGCAGACACTCTCTATTGGCCACACTGACAAGTGGCACAGCAGACACTCTCTATTGGCCACACTGACAAGTGGCACAGCAGACACTCTCTATTGGCCACACTGACAACAAGTGGCACAGCAGACACTCTCTATTGGCCACACTGACATGTGGCACTACAGACACTCTCTATTGGCCACACTGACAAGTGGCACTACAGACACTCTCTATTGGCCACACTGACAAGTGGCACTGCAGACACTCTCTATTGGCCACACTGACAAGTGGCACTGCAGACACTCTCTATTGGCCACACTGACAAGTGGCACTGCAGACACTCTCTATTGGCCACACTGACAAGTGGCACAGCAGACACTCTCTATTGGCCACACTGACAAGTGGCACTGCAGACACTCTCTATTGGCCACACTGACAAGTGGCACTACAGACACTCTCTATTGGCCACACTGACAAGTGGCACTGCAGACACTCTCTATTGGCCACACTGACAAGTGGCACTACAGACACTCTCTATTGGCCACACTGACAAGTGGCACAGCAGACACTCTCTATTGGCCACACTGACAAGTGGCACTGCAGACACTCTCTATTGGCCACACTGACAAGTGGCACTACAGACACTCTATTGGCCACACTGACAAGTGGCACTGCAGACACTCTCTATTGGCCACACTGACACTCTCTATTGGCCACACTGACACTCTCTATTGGCCACACTGACAAGTGGCACTACAGACACTCTATTGGCCACACTGACAAGTGGCACTACAGACACTCTATTGGCCACACTGACAAGTGGCGCTACAGACACTCTCCATTGGCCACACTGACAAGTGGCACTACAGACACTCTATTGGCCACACTGACAAGTGTCGCTACAGACACTCTCTATTGGCCACACTGACAAGTGGCACTACAGACACTCTATTGGCCACACTGACAAGTGGCACTGCAGACACTCTCTATTGGCCACACTGACAAGTGGCACTACAGACACTCTCTATTGGCCACACTGACAAGTGGCACTGCAGACACTCTCTATTGGCTACACTGACAAGTGGCACAGCAGACACTCTCTATTGGCCACACTGACAAGTGGCGCTACAGACACTCTATTGGCCACACTGACAAGTGGCACTGCAGACACTCTCTATTGGCCACACTGACAAGTGGCACTGCAGACACTCTCTATTGGCCACACTGACAAGTGGCACTACAGACACTCTCTATTGGCCACACTGACAAGTGGCACTGCAGACACTCTCTATTGGCTACACTGACAAGTGGCACAGCAGACACTCTCTATTGGCCACACTGACAAGTGGCACTACAGACACTCTATTGGCCACACTGACAAGTGGCACTGCAGACACTCTCTATTGGCCACACTGACAAGTGGCACTACAGACACTCTCTATTGGCTACACTGACAAGTGGCACAGCAGACACTCTCTATTGGCCACACTGACAAGTGGCACTGCAGACACTCTCTATTGGCCACACTGACAAGTGGCACAGCAGACACTCTCTATTGGCCACACTGACAAGTGGCACTACAGACACTCTCTATTGGCCATACTGACAAGTGGCACAGCAGACACTCTATTGGCCACACTGACAAGTGGCACAGCAGACACTCTCTATTGGCCACACTGACAAGTGGCACTGCAGACACTCTCTATTGGCCATTATGTTTCTTTTTTTAAAATCAACTTTTTGAAAATGTATATATATTGTTGCGCGAAATAGTGTAAATGTGGATGTGCGAATAAGGTTTAGACAATGCTACAATATAGCTATTCTGAATTCGGGGGCTGTGATTGGATGGTCTCTTCCGATCATCAAAGCATAATGCGGCGGAAGTCGGCCATTTTACTCAATATCCAAAAGCATATTGTCGATAACAAAGACGCATGGTTCCGGTTTCTTCCACGTGTATAAAGTACACACATACCTCGCCAGGTTTGTTTCTGTGACTAGTCGACAGACGATGCCATTTGCTTTGTGTGTGTTTTTGTTGTTGCTTACTGTACATGACATACATTACGTGTAAAATCCAGTATTCTTTAACAGGCAACAAACCTTGCAAATTTCCAGAAGCTGCAATCTGAAGCGACCTATCTCTGATTCTAGTAGACGATCTGATCATTTCTCCAATGTTTAACACAAAATCAGCAAACTCTCCTGTCACATAGAACGTCCATTGTATAGTGCAATGTTGAAATGAAGTTACCGGTCTGAAACATTTAGTCGTTTCTTCTGAGACAATCCTTGTTCTCTTATCATCTACAGATTTACCGCAGTCTTCACCACGCAAATTCCCAACAGAAGTCAGACTTTCGAACATACAATATACGTAGGCAAGCATGATACGTCATGACGTCATATGATTCCTAGCATATTGACGTAATGCTAAACATCCGGTTACCTCGAGTTTTCTCCGTAATACATGTCCGTGGGTTTTTCAATGTTCGCTTATTTCCGTGGCTTTATGCGGAAAGGGAACCGTCGTCTGCAATCAACGACATGGACCATTCTGGTACTTGTTGCTGACAAAAACATGATTTTAACACAGAATTTAATGTCAGAATAGCTATATAAACGCTATTGTGTTTTCATCGTAGCAATAGGGTCCGATATTTAGACTTGAACAAGTATAATGCGACTCGTCTTTGACTCGTCGGCATTATATTTGTCTCGTCTAAATATCGGGCCCTATTGCTACGCTGAAAACACAATAGCTGGTACTAAAACACCATTTACTCCGTTGAAAATTCCCAAAAATGTTAAGGACTGTAGGTCTACTGAGGGTCAGAGAATTAGGACTGATAATCATCGGCTAAAACTTTCTGCTTTGTCAGTCCGTCCTCTGTGTTAAAGATATCACAGTTGGAGAGTATAAATCTGCTATTTCCGTTATACTCTTCCCCTTATTCTCTTAAGCTGTGGTTGAGAGACTGGACTTCAGAATACAGAATATGCTTGTGTTTCTGCTTGTTGGCATGTTTGTTTGTTTCTAAAGATAAAATGTCTGAAATCTAAAAATAACATGATTCATTCATGTGCATACTTTTATTATTGCTTAAGATTATTACTTTGCAGGAACACAAAGGCCCTGTGACGTGTGCACGATTTAACGCCAATAACTCGTACATCGCGGCAGGATCAGAGACAGGGGAGATCATTCTGCACAACATGGTGACTTGCCAGTCCAGCAGTCCTATTGTCGCTCCTAACATACAAGTGAGTGGCTGAGGTAAAGGGCTGAGGGAGGGGGGAGGGATGGGGGTGTAGCTGAGTGGGAGTGTTAGATGTTTAAACAAAATGTGTGTCTGCTATTGCATCTATGAGCATTTGTGTGTGAGAGAGAAAGAGTGTCGGAGATCAAGACTGAGTGTATGCGGGTGGGAGCATATGTTTATGTGTGTGTGTATGAAAGGTCTTAGAGTCTGGGTATGGAACCTCTCATGTGAATTCAACATCCTCTGTGCTTTGCTTTTCCACAGTGTCAATTCCACATTTTCTCAATTAATACTGTTTACAGTGCCAATTCTCAATTCCAAATGCTCTCACGTTAATACTGTACCAAAATATCCTATCCCACAGGCCATCAGGCAGTTGGAATACTCCGTGGTGAAGAAGTCTATGTTTGGGACAGCGTCAGACGATGGCGCCATCACTCTCTGGGACGCGAACAGCAGACGCGCCGTGCACAGATTCAAAGATGCCCACGTGGGCCCCGCGACGGGCCTGGCATTCTCCCCCATCAATGAAATGCTGATGATGAGTGTTGGTTTGGATAAACGGCTTGTTTGCTACGACATTCAGAGAAAGCAGTGAGTGTTTTGTGATGTATTGTGCTAGGGCCAAAAAAAAGAAAAGTCTGTTTACGGTATCCTGACCGACCCTATTTTTTCGCGCGACCCTAGACTTTTTTTTAGCATTTAAAAAAAAAAAAAAAGTCTTTTTTTATTTGGCAAAATAACTTTAAAATATGTTTTTTTGGAGAAAAAAAAAATCCCGACCTACCGACCCTATTTTTTTTGCCTATGTTACCGTAAACAGACTATTTGTTTTTTTTGGCCTAGAACACTTTTTCCCTCTGTTGAGTGATTGTGAGATGCAATGACTTTTAAAACAATGTATTATATCGTACTAGATACGTTTTTTTTGTCTGGGATGAATGAACATTGTACCATTCACGTATACTGAAAGGCATCAATTCTGCAAATAGTGCATTGAACGATTTTGCTCTCAAACGAAAATCAGATTGAACCTGTAATTTGTAGTTGACATCTTGAGTGTCGGAGCAAATGTTTCACGCTGTCAGCGTGCGCTTTGCGGTATTGCTGATCCAGCCACAGCTCACTGTGCTAATAAAGACAATGGGCTGAACGGGAGACAATAACGTAAAAAAGATAGTGTATGGCCCTATAAAATGCAACTGGCTGTTTGGCTGTATCAGATATCGCAATCATGCCACGACTTGATGAAGGAGAGAGACAGCAAGCGATTGGGATGCTTAGAGCTGGCCAAAGCATTGAACGTGATGAACACTGAACGTTTTTCGAAATCATTGCGCTTGGACTCAGTCACTTTTTTTGAAAAATTGTCATTTCATGATGTTCTATTCAAAATCAATGAAGCGAAGGTTTATAAACACTAAAATGGCCAATAAATAAAATATTCAAACATTGAAAACATTCACCACTGAGTTGATTTTTTTGTGATTTTTTAAAGTTCAGTTTGCGGAATTTATGCCTCTCGGTATAGGAGTACAAAGACTTTGACTTGGAGAACATGGTTCAGGGTCCTCAGGGTGATTGATGCTCCGAGTCCAACTGACCACTGTCTTTACAAGTGTTAAGCTGAGTTAGTACACTGGATTCTCAGGGTGATTCTTTCTTTCTTTCTTTATTTGGTGTTTAACGTCGTTTTCACTCAGGCTGATTGATGCTCCCAGTCCAACTGACCACTGTGTTTACAAGTGTTAAGCTGAGTTAGTACAGGGGCACCTCCCTTTTAAGACCTTCAAAATGGAGGGAGTCTTAAAATGGAGGGAGTCTTAAAATGGAGGGAGTCTTAAAATGGAGGGAGTCTTAAAATGGAGGTCATTTTGCATCTATAGGCTTTGAACAGAAAATGTGAAAAGCAAGATGTTGAAAGGGAGATTGGGGGTCTCAAACGAGGAGTTTGACTGCATCAACTAATGGAAGTTGCACCATGCATGTGGTAGTACAGAGACTTTGACCGTGAGAACATATTTCAGGATTCTGAAGGTGATTGACACTCCGAATCCAACTGTTAAGCTGAGTTTGTCTGAACAAATGGAAGTTGCACCATGCACGTTGGAGTACAGATACTTTGACCTTGAGATCATGTTTCAGGGTTTTGAAGATGATTGACGCTCCGAATCCAACTGTTAAGCTGAGTTTGTCTGAACAAATGGAAGTTGCACCATGCACGTTGGAGTACAGATACTTTGACCTTGAGATCATGTTTCAGGGTTTTGAAGGTGATTGACGCTCCGAGTTCAACTGTTAAGCTGAGTTAGTATGACAAATGAAAGTTGCACTATGCAGGTAGGAGTACAGAGACTTTGACCTTGAGATCATGTTTCAGGATTCTGAAGGTGATTGACGCTCCGAGCCCTCTAACGTGTATTGACATCATGCCAGACGGGGCCACGGCCGCTGTGGGGTCGACACGCGGCACGGTCTACATGTACAACCTGCGTCAGGGGGGCCACGTACCTGTCCACTCTTTTCAGGCACACAAGACCTCTGTGCGCTCCGTCAAATTCATGCCCTCCGCCAAACTACAGGTAAGATTGGATTTAGAGCAAAGCTTTGAAGCGCTTGTCATGTGTGTTTGACTTTGAGATTAGTTTTCCTTGTTCGGTTTTGTGTTAGTTGGTTATTTAGTGTGTGTGTGTGTGTGTGTGTGTGTGTGTGTGTGCGAGGCTGACGCTAAGTACCGGCATGTCCGTATGAGAGGGCCTTAGGTACCGTGCATAGACCTTGGCTGCACTAGGTACCGCGCTAAGTACCTGCGATGTTAAAACCCATGTACATAATACTTTTGTGTGTTGTTTATGATGTTTATATGTAGGCATGTTAGTTTGAACTGCGATCCTTTATTTTCGTAAATAAGGCTCATCATTTTGTCAAGTAGTAGCGGTTTGAATTTCAAAGGTACTTAACGTATGAAATATACGTACAGAACCAACTTTTTACACACAACCTAAAAGTTCTCACTGCAGATTTAAAAATAACAGCAATCGTTCTCTTGTATCTCAATCATCATTGACAGCAAATAACTGAGTAGAAACATAGCCCTAATTGGGAGTAGTCGGGTGTTTTGACCAACGGTACTTAGTGCT